>NC_073303.1:188590094-188890094 GCF_027595985.1 Sorex araneus | reverse complement strand
GCCTGTGAAGATAAAAGCAATGCCTCCCTCTGGATGAGATACGCTTACCTCTTAAGTAATTAAGATAATGCTTCCCTCTCCAATGTGAATTTGGGTTTGCTAGCAGCCCGAATTATAAGAACATTTCTTTCTAATATTAGTTTTCTTTTCCCATCATATAAAAGCAGGCAGCATTTGGACCTCAGCATGTGAAAATTGAGACTGGTTGAACCACAGCAATTAGGGTTTTCCTAATAGCAAGGTCCAGCTCTTGTTATTGCTATGAGTACTAAACTCTTATACTTTTCACCAGCCTATAGCCCTATGGCTGTTTAATTTCTTAGCTCTGAGATATGGTAAATGCTGTGTCCTCACAATATTGATAAGGACTTGTGTCTGGTGGCGTCTGGTGATCACAGCTCCTGTGTTCATCTGTGGCTCACAGGTTCTTTAATGTTTTAAAGAATTATTTTTATTGAATAATAAAGATGGTCAAACTCTGAGTTGGAAGTAGAAAAATTTATTGAAAAGTGCAAGAAGCTCCTCAGTCTAAGAATTTAGATAGGACTAAGTTAAATATGGATGGACTTTTGTGTGTTTTCAAAGGAAAATTAGGTCTTTATGTTACTTGTCAAGTGGCAAGATTATGCTA
Source organism: Sorex araneus (assembly GCF_027595985.1). Classification (NCBI taxonomy): domain Eukaryota; kingdom Metazoa; phylum Chordata; class Mammalia; order Eulipotyphla; family Soricidae; genus Sorex; species Sorex araneus. Next base: position 188,889,463 of record NC_073303.1, on the reverse strand, counting down.
AAGAATGTGAGTATTCCTATTTGTTTACTGAGTGGTTTAGTTTAGGACCTTTCAGATTCTCTGACCAGTGAATTTTTAAAAATTTTTGATTTTAAAAAATTGAAAAAGTAAACTCTTGCTGAAAACTTTGTTTTCTCTTACCTTAAGCACTTGTTCAATTTCAATGATCTTTTTTCTTTTATTTTAGCCTAGCTATTTATTAATAATATTCTTCCTGGGGCTGGAATGATAGAACTGTGGGAAGGGCAGTTACCTTGAATGTGGCCAACCCGGGTTCAATTCCCAGCATCCCATATGGTCCCCTGAGCCCTGCCAGGGGTAATTCCTAAGTGCAAAGCCAGGAGTAACCCCTGAGCATCACCGGGTGTGACTAAAAAAGCAATAATAATAATAATAATAATAATAATAATAATAATAAATAGTATTCTTTATGGTTCCTTTAACTGCTGTTAAAGATTTAAAACCCATATTTTTTTCTATCAATTCTTATCATATTTCAATATGTAGCATCACAAACAAGAACACTCTGGAACTTAATGATTATATAGCAGCCTGAATCTCAATCTCTTGAAATCTGCCACATCAGTATTTGGCTGCCACTTTCAGTTTAACTTGTAGTAGATACACTTAACTGCATGTATTACACATTTCAGAATTTTCTAACATTAAGGCATTTTTACATTTCTAGAATAAGTCTTTGTAATCGCTATTCATTAGCATTTCAATATATCTACATCTAGAGCTAAATATTTGAGGCAAATTTGATGTATGTTATAACAGCTTTTTGTATGTCACTTTAATAAATCAAATTAATCTTGCCATTTGAATCATACATGACTTCATTTGGGGGGGTGAGTCTTAGGTTTAGTGCTGACAAGTGAGTTTGGCAGATTCATGCTGCCTATTTCTAGCATTTTTAAATACTCTAGGTATATTTTTCTTCCACAGCCATTCTCGAGGCCCCTCTCCACAGGTTCGGACAGGCCTCACACATGAAGGTACTGGAAGAGGAACCCAGGTGTGTGTAATCCCATAAATGGCCAACATCCAGAGACTTAAAAACAAGCTCCCAGAAGCGATATCTTGTAGCCTACTTCTCCCTCTGGGAGAAACTAGCGAGCTACTGAGAGTTTCCTGCCCCCATGGGACAGCCTCACAAGCTTCCCATGGTGTATCCATATGCCAAAGCCAGTAACAAGCTGGATCTCATTTCTCTGACCCTGAAAGAGCCTCCAATGCGGCATCTTTGGGGAAGGCCAAGTGGAGAAAGACTTCTAAAATCTCAGGGAAAGGACGAATTCCTTTCCAGGTTACTGAGCCCACTCGAGAAATCAATGAATAATGGGATTTTGTGATTCGTGATTTGTGATATTTTTCTTCCTTACTAACTTTTACCTACTCACATAATTACATCCTGTCTGAACCTAATGTCCTGGGTTTGATGGATGATATTTCTTTAACTTCCTTTATATTTAACTATGTGGCGGAGGACCAGAGAAATGGTACAAGGGTCAAGATGTGCACATTGTGAACAAACTCCTTTTAACCCTAGCACCACATGGTCCAGAGCATCTCCAATGCAGTCATGGTGGCCGTGGCAGGCTGAGTACTGTCAAGTGGGCTGGGTGATTCTCATCCTGCGAAGGGAAAGGGAATTGCATCTTAGGCCCTTCGATTGACTCACAGACCCTGTTAACTGAGAATAATCAGGAGAGGCAACTTGAACTCTTCAGTCCAAATTAAAAGTTATACCCTCAAAAATTAATAGCACATATATAGTATTTTTTCCCGTTTTGGGTCACATCTGGCCATGCACAGAGGTTATTCCTGGCTCTGCACTCAGGAATTACCACTGGCGGTGCTCAGGGGACCATATGGGATACTGGGAATTGAACCTGGTTTGGTCGTGTGCAAGGCAAACACCCTACCCCCATGCTATCGCTTCAGCCCCCCAAAATTAATAGTATATTACATTTTTATTTTTCAGTAAAATTTAGGCTTTCTACTTTATCAAGCAAAGTTTATAATTTATGTTTTACATTGTTATTTGAAATCTTTACCTTTGAACTTTTTTGCTATCTTCATTGGTTTAAAAAATTTTTTTAAGTTGTAATATTAGTTAACCTTTCTGAGAAATTATATGTCCTTCTTACTTTTTTACATTTTTTTCTTAAACTGATTTAACAATGAGGTCGTTATTTCTTTCCCCCCCCAGGTCATTATTTCTTAAAACTTATTTTTCTAACTGCAGAAGTGATTAATGTTTCTTTTGACTATACTATGTACGCTACACATCTTCTCTGAACTAGTTATTTGCATAGTTTTTGATAAATCTCATTTTATACATTTATGCCCTAATATGTGTTCATTTAGATATAATATATACCTACTTTTTTCTACTCAATTTTTACTAATCAGTTTTTAATTGGGTGTTATTTAAAAATAATTTATTGTGGATTGAAGCAATATTGGGCTGAAGTGATAGCACAGCAGGTAAGGTATTTGCCTTGCACGTGGCTGTCCAGAGTTTGATTCCTCCGCCCCTCTTGGCCCGGCAAGCTACAGAGAGTATCTCGCCCGCAAGGCAGAGCCTGGCAAGCTACACGTGGTGTATTCGATATGCCAAAAACAGTAACAGCAAGTCTCAGAATGGAGACGTTACTGGTGTCTGCTTGAGCAAATCAATGAGCAACGGGACGACAGTGACAGTGACAGAAAGACTATATACAATTAATTCAGTTTGAAGTGAGTTTGAAGACAAGTCTACATCTGGAATACCATTTCCACAATTTTTCCTATAATTATATCCATCACCTTCAAAAGTATCCTCCCTTTACTAAGAGATTTGATTTCACTGCCACTTGGGGGGAAATTAGATGAGTGATGTCAAGAAACACATTCGTTGGCAACAAGCTAGCAAGTTGAAAGATGATGGATTTGGATCCTCAAGGTAACCTTTTTCTCTGCTCAGTCACAAAAGGAGTTTTAACAGAGAAAGAGAACAAAAGAACGTTTTTAGTCAGGGTAAGTAGCAGGCTGTTGGGTACCAGGGTGATCAATAAATTCATTAAAGGATTCAACCTCTGAGGCACGCTACCAATGTGACAGCAAATAAAGATTTCTGATTAAGGCTTCTGTTCTCTTATCTTTTAGGAAAATATAACAGAAGGATTCTCAATAATTTCAACCATCCTTAACCAGACAGGTTTTCTGGGGTCCAAAATTGAACAAAACTCCTAAATTCTCTGGGTTGTTACACCTATGGATATCATATTCATCTTGCATTTTAGATGTCCTTTGTACTGAATAGTCAATATTTTCCTGATGAACCATTTTCTCTCCAGATTTCTGTTCTTATCACCTTTGCTTTATTTTTATGAGTAACCTCGTTTTGAAGAAGTGAATCTTACACTGTCAAAATGCTCTTTAGAAAATTTTTATTGTCGTTTAATTTTTGTATTGAATCACCAGGAGACACACAGTTACAAAGTTGTTCATGATTGAGCTGCAGTTATACAATGTTCCAACACCCATTCTATCAATAGGGTGCATTTCTCCCAGCAAACGTCCCCAGTTTCTCTTCCCCACCTTAAGCCTGCCTCTGTGGCAAGCAGTTTTCTTCCCTGCCCTTTTCTTCCACCCTTTGTCCTTTGAAATAATGCCTTTTACTTAGATTTTATTTTAAAGAAATTTCTATACCAAGGGAAATTGTATTTCAGTGGATATTGCTCTTAAGAATTAAGGTTGCATTACAGCTGTAAATATCTATATAGCTAGCTATTGATTTTATGCATCTTGAATTTAATAGCTTAAAATTTAAAACTGCGGTAAAACAGAACTCAGCCTCAATTCTTTATCTTTTATTATTATTATTGAAAATTATTATTATTATTATTAAATAATAATTATTATTATTATTTTGGATAATATTTTGGATATTATTATTATTTTGGATATTATTATTTTGGATAATTCCACCAGTCATAGCTGGTGGAATTAAAGTTAATCCTTACTCTGTGCTCATGGATCTAGTCTTGTGTTTCTTAGAAATCCGGTTGTGTCAGAGATTAAAAGGGTATCTGCTCTTGCAAGCAAGTACCTTACACACATAGCTCCCACACACGCAGCCCATACATCCCTCTAGTCTGAGCCTCAATGATTTTCAATGTATTGCTCTTATCATATAGTACATTGTGCGCGCACACACACGCACATACATACATACAAGATTTTTCTGCAATTTATTTATTTTATTCTATTTATTAAAGCAATTGAATCATAACTTTTTTTAGTATACTGAGCTCTGATACACTGAAGCAGTCTGGCTGAAATATAGCATAATGACAATTTTTATATCATTTACAATTTTTATATTTATAAATATTTTTATTTTATTTTGATTTTTGGTATTAGGGTCAGACCCAGTGGTGCTTAGAGATTATTCCTGTCTCTGCACTCAGGAACAATCCTGGCAGTGCTAGGGAGACCAAATGGGATACTGGGGATCTAACTCGGGTTGCCTGCATGCAAGGTAAATGCCTACCCACTGTACTATTGCTCTGTCCCCTATATTTATAAATATCTAAAGATCTCTATAGTCATGTAAAAATTTATAATACTGTTTAGATCACTGTCACTGTCATCCCATTGCTCATCGGTGTGCTCAAGTGGGCATAAGTAATGTCTTCATTGTGAGACTTGTTGTTACTGTGTTTGGCAGATTGTATATGACACAAGTAGCTTGCCAGGCTCTGCCATGCGAGTGAGATACTCTCTGTAGATTTCCGGGCTCTCCGAGTGGGGCAGAGGAATCTAACCCGGGTTGGCTGCATGCAAGGCAAACATCCTACCCGCTATCCTATCGCTCCAGCCCAAAAACAGTTTAGATATGACCAAATATATAAAGATTTTGTGATTAGCTTATTGACAAATTACAAGTCCTCATGACAAAAATTCTGAGTCAGTTTTCAGTCTAAGAATTTTTAATATAATAATTTTGGGGAATGCATATTTGAAGAAAGGGATGAGAGAGACCATATCCAGCAAAAAATTCATTTTGCCGGAACTTAATTCCCAGCTTAAGGTTTTTGCTAGAATTTATAGCATGAGAGTGTGGAATACCTGTGGTTTTGTTAGGGAGAAACTTTTGTACTGTCTTCAACAGGAACGGCAGTGTTGAAAGAGACGGAGCCTATGAACTTGTTGCACCCATACTTATACAGACAAGGTGTGATCCACTGATATACTTCTGATAGAGCTCATTATGATCTTTCTGAAACATGAAAACCCTCAAAGGGTGGAGGGGGCTTAAAAATCAATATTTTCCTGGAATCACCCTTGTTTTCTCCACTTTCAAAATATATTGAGACATTGTAACTGAAAATACTGTCTTGACTGGCTTTCTTGGCTAGAGTGACAGTAATTGTTGGCACTGTCATATGCTTTGCCTGCTCTCCTGCTATAGAATGTGATGTACTCTATAGCATAGACACATACTAATTTGCTGTTAAATAGTTTTTCTTTCAGCATGTCTGGTTTGAGGGCTGATTATAGTCATTTCTAACAGATTCCCTGATACATGCTGAGAAACACTGTTTATGAGCAGTCCCCAAATAGCAGCCGCCATCTAGTCACTGTCTTTATAATTATTGAAAGTTTCCCATATATATTTCTCAAAAAACACCTGATATTTTCTTCTGCTTGACACAGACATTCTCCGAAAAACAACTCAATGGTAACCAGAATAACTGGGCCTAGAAATCCTTACTGCCAACCAGGCAACATATAGCCGACTTATAAAACATAAAATTTGTTTTGTTGCCTTTGAGAATGTTCAAAACAGCCCCCTGCTCCCCCATCTTACTTGGTCCACACCCCCCCGCCAAGATCTTCATAGATGAGGATGTCCTACTCTGGGATAAAATTCATTTGAGTGAGGTTACAAAACTTGGAAAATAAGTAATGTTCTTCTTTTTCCCCTAATTAAAAACAAAGCTAAGAAAATGGGATATCTACTATGTGAATAGCAGAATGTTGGAGAAATATCCTTTTCTGAAAAATATATCTGTTTCTGAAGAATAAGACAAACTCATGCTCTCTTGCCTTCTCTTTATTTATTTACTTAGTTTGTCTATTTTTGAGCCACATCCAGCTATGGTTAGGGATTAATCTTGGCTCTGTGCTCAGGGGTCCTCCTGGTGGCATGCAAGGTATGCCCTGTGCCCCCTGTATTATTACCCACCCCACCCCTTTACTACCTCTGTTCTCTCCAGAAGCCCCCTCATCTCTTTTCCATGCAGGTCTTGCCTATGTCTTGATTAGTATGTAAGTATTATCACCTGGCTGAACATAGAACCTTCATAACCTATGTAGTTTCCCTGCATAAACTGCATTGACCTAGTCTTTTTCTTTAGCCAGAACACTGCTTTTTGAAAATATTATTATTTTGTATTGAATCACCTTGGTACTGTATTTGGCATATCGAATATGCCAGGGGTAGCTTGCCAGGCTCTGCCATGAGGCGGGATACTCTCGGTAGCTTGCCGGGCTTTCAGAGAGGGATGGAGGAATCGAACCCAGGTTGGCTGCGTGCAAGGCAAATGCCCTACCCGCTGTGCTATCGCTCCAGTCCATTCTATATGCCAAATACAGTAACAACAAGTCTCACAATGGAGACGTTACTGGTGTCCGCTCAAGCAAATCTATGAGTGCTATTGAATCACCTTGAGATACACAGTTACAAAGTTGGTCAAGATTGGGTTTCATCATACAATGTTCCAACACCCGTCCCCACCACCAAAGTTCCCAGTCCCCCTGTGCCCCTCCCCCCTTCACCACCATGCCTCCTCCCCTAGTCTGCCTCTAAGGCAAGTGCTTTCCTTTTTCACTTGCAATCTTACAATACAATTTTTGTTGTTGTTACTTGACCAACCCAAGAAAAACCCAAAGGAATAGGAAAACGTGGCCCTGGGCTCCTACACCAGTTTTCTTGGCAACTTATATTGTTCTGATTTTTATATCGAAAAGGACAGTGATGGTCAAATAGCATGTGCTGAGTATTTGTTATGCAACGTCTTTGAGATGCAAGCACGTGGAAGAGAAGGCAAGTAAAAACTTAGGTGGAAGAAGACAATGTTCGTGTGTAAAACATTGGGAAAGTACACTGGGAATGACACTAAAAACCACTGTAGTTTTACTGTTATGGGTCCCAAATTGTCAAACCTTTGTAAGACAGACTTTATCAGTAATTGGATGTGGGTCACCCTATAAAAGACATGACTTTTGACAAACTGCTTTCTGCAGCTGTGTAGCTAACGGCTCAGGGTCTACCTCAAATGCTTTCAACCACTGGGACAAAAACTTTTTTTCTGGATAACGTATTGCCATATCCACGTCATGCAAGATAATTGCAATTGGTGGTTAAAGACGATTCGCATGTATTGACAGATGTATCCTAGATATTATGTAGTGTTTATAGATATTATAAACTAATTGCAAATTTATTTCAATGGGCCTTTTCTAATAAGGTACTTCTTATTATACAGCATTTTTTTTGTAAGTTTAATTTCCCTTTTTAATGTTGCTACTCTCTTATTATGTTACTTAGAATTTTTCTTTCTTGATAATCTATCAGAAAATGAAGATTTTTTTCTTCCCAATAAGCATGCCTATAGCTATTACCTTTATGTCTTATTGATAGAGATCTTCAGATAAAAATAAGTAGATGATGAGAGTGCATTCTGATGTCTCTGTTTATAATAGGATTAATTAGCAAATTTCAAAATAATGATTATGTTTATGAAGATTTTACAACAATATAGCTTTCCAAGAAGATGAAGATAAAGAAGTTTTTTTCTATTCCTAACCTTATAAGAAATTTGATCATAAATGTGCATAATTTAATTAAATTAATTAATTCTCCTCCATTGTCTTTAGTGAGCTCTCTCTTTAGGTTTATTAGTTTAGTAACATAACATTTTCTAATACAGAATCATCAATTAACATTTTGACAAACCTTAATGGCATATTATTTTATAGTACAAATCTAAATCTTACTTTTATATATTTTTTTAACAAAGTGATAGTTCCCTGCTTTTGACATAGGCCATTTTAATTTGGAAGTTAGAGTTATATTTATCTCATACTATACTTTGTAAAGCTCTCTATCATCCTATAGTCAAAAGAATACTTTGTTGCAATTAATACAAAAACAGAATTATTTTATGTGTTGCTTTAATGTTAAATAACATATATTAGATGATGTGCTTTGATGAGCTTTTGAGAACATATATTATTAAATGACAGCCTATGAAAAATGAAAAGGTAATACCTTTTATGTCCAGAGTTCCTTTAGTCAAATTTTGTACAAATTTTGGATTTTGTGAAAAATATAACAAATTTTTTAAAAAATTATGTTCAAACTTACCGTTATAAACTTAATGTTAATATATAAAATTATAGAAAATCGTAAAGTTAACATTTGTGAAAAGAAATGGTTCTATATTACCTGATGTTAGGAAAGAGAAACCTGGAACAATTGACTGAATAAAGTTTCATTTATTTAAATAACAAATATTAAAGGTTGCACTATTTTCAACTTAATTTGTCATCATTCACAGAATTAACATTCAGATGACATACATTAGAAAGTATTGCTACTTTTATCAGAGAGTGCTCTGTGTTTGACTAAAGAACAGAGGCAAATAGATCACAATTACTATTTCCTTCCTGGGACACTTTAAAATAATTGCAACTTGAAACCATATTGCATTAATTATAAACTAATGGATATGTTAAGTCCATTGATATGCAGCTCTGAAAGTGCTTTGCATTTGAATATGCTATTTTACAGCTTGATCTGAGAGAAATGTTTGCCGGGATAATTCCACTTGTGCTTTGAATTGACATCACACATTTCACATATTATGAAATTTAAGATTATTATTTTTTTATAAAGTCAAGTTGGTTTATTCTTCTGCTAAATCAGCTTTAATAGCAATTAAAACAATAGTGTACCATAATTATATTTTGGCTTTTCAGAGAAACATACATACATACACACACACTCACATACACACACAGAGTGAGATGTGTGATAAGTAAGATATTGTAGAACAAGATGTACATACAGGGGAAAGGAGATAGATAGTACAGGGATTAGATCTACATCAAGTCTGGATTTGGTCCCCAACACCACACGCTTGCCTGAGACTCCTCCTTTTTCCGTGCAACCTTGAGATTCCCAAGAGCCACCAGGCGTGACTTGGTGACTTGGTGGTCTTCAGTGCCCACATCCTGGTGCCTTTGGGAGCAGTACTTTGGAATCTCTGAAGGCCATTTGGGAGTTTCCTTTCCCCACCAAATTGTTATGATTTGTTACATTCTCTTAGAACCTTTAGAGTCACTACATTTTATCTAACAACTCACTTATTTTTGTTAGTGTAATTTTTGTTTTCTGTTCTTTTCAGTAACAGTAATTGGAAGAAATAGAATTTGAATTTTACTCTACTTTAACCAGATGTACAATTAGAGTTCTTCTATGCTTATTTTGTTTACAATAACTCTATTTACATCAATATTAACTTTTAATGTAAATTAGTATTAGTTTCCCTGTAGTACATGATATATTTTTGAAAAGTCTTAGCAACAACATATCTAACAAAAAATAAGAATTTGGGAGAGGAAAAAAATGTTCTGTATTTTTTGCGCTTTTTTTTTACATTGATCTATCACTTTATTTTGTCTCATGAAGGATCTCCTGACTCTTATAAAGGGTAGATATGAAGTAGTTGCTTAGTTCTCATATGATCAAATGTAATATTTCATTGTATGATAAGCCTAACAGATTCTAAAATGGAGACTTAGCTATAAGATTTATCAGTGAGCTTTGTTCAAGTACCTCATTTTAAAATATATTGAATTATAGAAGGAATTTTAGTCCCTAAATTCTAATCTTATTTCATATTGATTTATTTACATGATGGAAATTTAACCATATATCACTGTACCACTGTCATCCCATTGTTCATCAATTTTCTCAAGTGGTTGACAGTTAACGTATCAATTCATCCTAGCCCTGAGATTTTAGAAGCCTTTCTTTACTTGGCCTTCCCAACAGTGCCGCGTTGGAGGCTCTATCAGGGTCAGGGGAATGGGACCCAACTGTGTTATTGTTTTTGGCATAATGAATATGCCCCGGGGAGCTTGCCAGGATCTGCACTGGAAAAAAATATAGGCTAAAATTAAAAGATAGCTAACTGCATGGGAGAAAATATTTGCAATCGATGTATCAGATAAAAGGATGATATCCAGAATATATAAAGATTAACAACAAAAAATCCAAAACTCATAAAAAATGGAGAGAGGAAACGAACTTTGTTCTTCTCTCAGGAAGACCAAAGGATGGCCAATAGGAACATGAGAAAAAAGTCCATTATCACTTATTATTAGGGAGATCAAAGTTAAGACAACAAAAAAATACCATCTCACACCAGTGAGAATGGCACATACCAAAAAATAATGGGAACAATCTCTGTTGGTGGGGATGTGGTGAAAAAGAAGATCTCATCCACTTTTGGTGGGAATGTTGTTGTCTAGTTTAACCATTGTGGAAAACAGTACTGTGTGTTCTCAGTAAACTTAAAATTGAGCTGTCATATGACCCCAAAATGCCACTTTCTGGTGTCTATCTTCAGGACAGAAAAATTTTCATTCAAAAGGACATGTGCACAACATCACTCACCATAGAACTCAGTTAATAGCTAAGATTTTGAATCAAGCTAGATTTCCAACAACAGATCAGTGAATCATGAAATGCGGCATATATGCACAATAGAATGCTACACAGATGTAAGGAATGCTGAAATCATGCAACTTGCCACAACATGGATGAAATAGAAGATATCGTGTTAATAAAGGAAGACAGAAGAAGGATAAATACAGGATGATAACACTTTGATGTGCTATTTAGAGTAACTGGATGAGGAAATGCAATGGCTTGAAGAGGGGATGCTTAGATCACCCTTGATCCCAAAGTATAGGAAGGAGAAGGGAAAACAATGAATGGAGAGGGGTGGGGGGAGTAGAAGAGACAGGTGAGAAGCAACAGGGGGCAAGGGTCAATGTACATTGTGGTGTGAGGAATGATGGAGTTAAATATCCAAACCACAGAGTCAACAACACGGAAATCATGAGACGAAAACTTTAATAACCAAATATAAAAAGGTGCCTACAGAGATGTCAGGCTGAGTTGTCGGTGGGTTAGGGATGGGGTGGGAGGGGTTTGGAAAAGGAACCTGGGAACATTGGTGGAGGGTAAATGACACTGGTGGCAGGATTGGAGATAGAACATTGTATGTTCAAAACCCAACTATGAATAGCTTTATAAATCATGGTACTTTAATAAAAAATATTTGGGGGAAATAAAACAGAGTCTTTAAACCTCAAAGAACATTGCTGAAGCAAGAGGTTGCTAGTTCCACAGCCATTTCCCATTTATTCCACATTTTCAAAGCCTTAATCTTATTCCAGAGTTTACTTTCTCTTTCCAATATATCTGACAACTCTAAGTTAATTTACTTGTAATATAATTCAGAATACTTCTGAGAATGACACATGACAGCTAGGTTTGCAACAGGGAGTTTATGTGACAGTTTTCCATGCTAAAATAAGAAAGTAAATGTTTATATATAGTTAACTAACTTGTTAATTGTTATTCTAAGTATTAGTCAATATAAGAGAATAAAATTAAAACCTTACTTCTTTTTGATGCTCAAAACATTATCTACTTCAATATTCAGACACTGGAAGACATATGCTTTCCCTAAGCGACAATTGAAATAATTTTTTAATTCACCTTTGTGCTAGGAGAAAAGAAAATTTCTTTAATTCACTGTAGATTCATGATAAAAATCTTATTACTTTGTAATAAATATCCTTCTTCAAAAAGCATCTTTTGATTGTTTCATGTTTCTCTTATATATGTCAATCAAAGGAACTATTTGGTTAATTTAATTAAAAGACAATTCTCATGAACCAAGGTGTATGTGGGAAATTTCTATTTTACTTTCTTTCACTGGGTACCTCTGGATGGCACCATGGCTAAAATGCAATTTTAACACAATCAGTGGTTTCTAATGAGCTATTTTTAATTTGAAGACAAAACAATAAACCTCCAAAGAGAACATATTTTCAAGAAAAGAAGTTAATTAGGTGCTTCTGAGTGTGGTCTTCTTATTAATTGATAATTTACCCTAGAAAGACATAGTGATACGTTTTATGAACAAATTTGGCAGGAATGCATCTAACCAGAATTGTATTGGCTCCATAAGTCAACATTATGAAAATGAAGATCCCTAAGTGAGAAATAATATTTCATGTCATTAAGTCATCATGACTGGAGCAATAGCACAGTGGGTAGGGCGTTTGCCTTGCACATGGCAGTCCTGGGTTCGATTCCTTCACCCCTCTCGAAGAGCCTTGCAAGCTACCCGTGGCGTATTCAATATGCCAAAAACAGTAACAACAAGCCTCACAATGGAGAAGTTACTACTGCCCGCTCGAGCAAATCGATGAACAACAGGACAACAGTGCTACAGTGCTAAGTCATCATGTTAACTACTTAGAAGTAAATGCACATTAGAGATTCTGTCTTATTTATCACTTAGGCACTTAGAACTTCTCACTCCACTTTGGCCTTAGTCTCATACCCTAGTCCTAGAAGTTGTTGTCATGCACTGTATCTTAAACCTGTTTAAGGTGTGAATGGAAGGGGGAAGATCAAATAACTCATCCTCTGAAAAGATTTCTGAAGGTTAATAGGCAGATCCAGAAGGTGAAATGTTGTCTAACCACATTGTCTCAAATTTTAGATCCCCAGGGATCAATTTATCATGGATGTTACTCAGACAACCTCCAGATATGAGATACACATAATTCCATTCCAACCAGCCTTATTGCCTTTTATTAGTTCTCCAGTCAGGATGGACTGGGTCCTACCTGCCACAACATCACATAACAGTTGGGGGAGGACTTTAGGGAATGAAGATTATTTTCCCTGCCTTGCTTTTTTTTTTCAGCATTTCTGTGAGTAAGGTGATGTTCAGAGTGAAAGGTCTCTGAAGATAAAAATAAATAAATAAATAAATGGCGGGGCACAGAGAAGGATCTCTGAGAAGGGTGCTGGAGACAAGAGGAAGAAATGGAGAGATGTAGGCTGTGAAGAGGTTAGGGGCTAAGTCAAGAGGATTGGTTTCCAGTCATTCTTATGCCAGTTGAGGGCTCTAAAGCTGGTTGTTCTTTGCTCTTTTGACTGGTACAATATGAGCAAAGAAGACCAGAGGAAGGCATCTCACTTTTCAGCTCCATTTATGAGGGACATCTACTTTTGTCTACAAGGCTTGGTGTCATCTTTTTCTTCTAGAACATGCTTAAGGTAGTAAAATGTGGATATAATCTTGTAACCTTCATTTCTTTCATTTTAATGTTCTATCCTTGATATCTTCATTCTATGATGTTGGATCATTTTAACTCTCACATGTATATTGAACCAGGTTCTTTTAAAATGAATCTTATTTCAGGTCCAGAGGTATAGTAGAAGTGGTAAGGCACTCTCCTTGCACGTGGCTATTTTTTTTTGGGGGGGGGAGTCACATTGGCGATGTACAGATACTCCTGGCTCTATACTCAGGAATTACTCCTGGCGGTGCCTGGGGGACACATGGGATTCTGGGAATCAAACCACGGTCAGCCATGTGCAAGGCAAATGCCCTACATGCTGTGCTGTCCCTCCAGCTTCTCATGTGGCTAGTTTTGTACAGAAAACATTTTACCTGTTCAGCTATGGGTTATTTTCTGTCTTTGTTTTAAATAGCAATATAAGCACAAGTATCTGTTTCCCTCAGTATGATTCTAATACTAATGGTTAAAAAGTTTCTAAAGAGTTGCATTGCTCTTTGGTTTTAGGGACAAAAACAAATTCCTGGATCTATGTTCAGGGGCTATCTCTGGGAAGTGCTCTGGGAACCAGTGCTCTGGTGTCAGAGTTTGAACTCCAGTTAACTTGGCAAATGCTAGACACACTGTACTATCTCTCTGGCCCACGTTTGGAGTACTTTTAAGGGTAAGATAATAATTGATTTTAAGGACAAGATAATAATGTGCACTCTTATACTAATTCTGCATGACACACCTCATCCACTCAATAGAAATTATGCATTGCTCTACAGTGTAACTAAGGGAATTGGTGTTTGGAAAATATATCTAGTCTAATGAGCAGTCAGAGGGTGGGGTATGATAAAAAATAGTAGTTTTTCATACTAAAATAATGGGTAATTTTATTAATTGGGTATCAAATTAAGGAATTAAGGATTATATTAAAATGGCACAAAAGTGAATAAAAATTTATTTCAAAATATATTAAATAATATTCAGAAAGTTATTTCTACAATAGTTAAACCATGGAGGGTACCCAATGTTTAATTTTTTTTTTCACTTTCTGTAGCAGAGACAATTTTCCACTATTTTTTCTATTTCCAAATCAATGAAAACACTGGTCTTAAGAGAAATAAAGCTACAAGGATGTCTACTTTTTGTGTACTGCATTGTGAAGTGAAGAATGTTTTAGGGCCACAACAGAAAGCGAACTGCACCATAATTTAAAGAGATAAAAACCAAATGGGATAGTGGGGGAAATTCCAAATTTGGGACTGTGGCTGGAAATAGAAGAAAAGTTAAAAAAACATCACCGAAACTGGAAAACTAAGAGTAAATCTAGTAGGGAGAGAAGTTTGTCATTAAATGTAACAGAGGTCCAGACATTCGGCACTTTTATTCATGCTATTCTCTCCACTGAGAATTCCTTTATCACTGTGCTGCTCTGGAATTTTTTTAAAATAAATTATTTATTTTTAATTAGTGAATCAACGTGAGGGTACAGTTACAGTTTTATACATTTTTGTGCTCGTGTTTCCCCCATACAAGGTTGAAGAACCCATCCCTTCACCAGTGCCCATTCTCTACCACCAGTAAACCCAGCATCTCTCCTGCCCTCCCCAGTCCTGTCTCCCCCCACCCCACACTGACACTATGGCAGGGTATTCCCTTTTGTTCTCTGTCTCTGATTAGGTGTTGTGGTTTGCAATAAAGGTGTTCAGTGGCCATTGTGTTCAGTCTCTAGTCTATATTCGGCACGCATCACCCTTACCCCGCATGACCTCCGACCACATTTTACTTGGTGTTCCCTTCTCTGAGTTGCCCAGAATGAGAGACCAGCCTCCAAACCATGGGGACAGCCTCCTGGTACTTATTTCTACTAATCTTGGGTGTTAGTCTTATAGTCTATTATTCTATGCTCCACAGATGAGTGCAATCTTTCTATGTCTGTCTCTCTCTTTCTGACTCATTTCACTTAGCATGATACTTTCCATGCTGATCCACTTATATGCAAACATCATGACCTCATTTTCTCTAACAGCTGCGTAGTATTCCATTGTATAGATGTACCAGTGTTTCTTCAACCAGTCATCTGTTCCAGGGCATTCGGGTTTTTTCCAGATTCTGGCTATTGTAAACAGTGCTGCGATGAACATATAAGTGCAGATGTCATTTCGACTATACTTTTTGGCTTTTCTGGGATATATTCCCAGCAGTGGTATTGCTGGGTCAAATGGGAGCTCAACCTCTAATTTTTTGAGAATCATCCATATTGTTTTCCAAAAGGGCTGAAATAGTCGGCATTCTCACCAGCAGTGTAGAAGGGTACCTTTCTCCCCACATCCTCTCCAACAGAGGTTGCTTTTGTTCTTTTGGATGTGTGCCAATCTCTGTGGTGTGAGGTGGTATCTCATGGTTGTTTTGATCTGCATCTCTCTGATGATTAGTGATGTAGAGCACTTTTTCATGTGCCTTTTGGCCATTCGTATTTCTTCCTTGGTAAAGTTTCTGTTCAATTCTTCGCCCCATTTTTTTTATGGGGTTGGATGTTTTCTTCTTGTAGAGTTCAACCAGTGCTTTATATACCATTGATATCAACCCCTTATCTGATGGGTATTGTGTAAATATCCTTTCCCATTCTGTAGCTGGTCTTTGTATTTTGGTCACTGTATCTTTTGCGGTGCAGAAGCTTTTTAGTTTGATGTAGTCCCATTTGTTGATCTCTGTTTTTACTAGATTGCTTAGTTCCGTGTCATCTTTTTTTTTTTTTTTTTTTTTTTTTTGCTTTTTGGGTCACACCTGGCAATGCACAGGGGTTACTCCTGGCTCTGCACTCAGGAATTACCCCTGGCTGTGCTCAGGGGACCATATGGGATGCTGGGATTTGAACCCAGGTCGGCCGCGTGCAAGGCAAACGCCCTACCCGCTGTGCTATCTCTCCAGCCCCAGTTCCGTGTCATCTTTGAAGATACCTTTATCTTCAATATCGTAGAGGGTTTTGCCGACCTTGTCTTCAATGAACCTTATGGTTTGTGGTCTAATGTTGAGGTCTTTAATCCATTTTGATCTGACTTTTGTGCATGGTGTCAGGTCAAGGTCTAAGCCCATTTTTTTTGCATGTGGTTGTCCAGTTGTGCCAGCACCATTTGTTAAAGAGGCTTTCCTTGCTCCACTTCACATCTCTTGCTCCCTTATCAAAGATTAGATGTTCATACATTTGAGGTTGTGTGTGGGGATATTCCACCCTGTTCCATTGGTCTACGGCTCTGCCTTTGTTCTAGTACCATGCTGTTTTAATTGTTACCGCTTTGTAGTAGAGTTTAAGGTTGGGGAGGGTGATGCCTCCCATCATCTTTTTCTTTTTTTTTATTCTAATTTCTTGTTTGCTTTATTTTTTTATTAGTTTATTTTTAATTAGAAAGTCATCGTGAGGGTACAGTTACAGATCCATACATCTTTGTGCTCATGCTTCCCCCATACAAAGTTCGATAACCCATCCCTTCACCAGTGCCCATTCTCCACCACCCGTAAACCCAACATCCCTCCCCCCCTCCCCAGTCCCGTCTCCCCCCACCCCATCATCTTTTACTCAAGAATTGTTTTAGCTATCCGTGGGCATTTATTGTTCCATACAAATTTCAGGATTGCTCGATCCGTTTCTTTGAAGAATGGCATGGGTATCCTTATAGGGATCGCGTTGAATCTGTATAATGCTTTGGGGAGTATTGCCATTTTGACAATGTTGATTCTCCCTATCCATGAGCAGGGATATGTTTCCATTTCCTCATGTCCTCTTTTATTTCATGGAGTGGGGTTTTATAGTTTTCTTTTTAGAGGTCCTTTACTTCTTTAGTTAAGCTGATTCCAAGGTATTTGATTTTCTGGGGCACAATTGTGAATGGGATTGCTTTTTTCATGTCCCTTTCCTCTGTCTCATTGTTTGCATATAGGAAGGCCATGGATTTTTGGGTATTGATTTTATAGTCTGCAACTTTACTGTACAGGTCAATTGTTTCTAAGAGTTTCTTACTAGAGCTTTTAGGCTCCTCTAGGTATAGTATCATATCATCTGCGAATAGTGAGAGCTTGATTTCTTCCTTTCTGATCTGAATCCCCTTAATATCTTTTTCTTGCCTGATGGCTATTGCTAATACTTCCAGTACTATATTAAAGAGAAGTGGTGAGAGTGGGCATCCTTGTCTTGTCCCCGTTCTTAGGGGAAAGGCCCTTAGTTTTTCTCCATTGATGATAATGCTTGCCATCAGTTCGTGATAGATGTTTTTGTCTATCTTGAGGAAAGTTCATCCCAAACCCATTTTGGTGAGTTTTTATCATGAATGGGTGCTGGATCTTGTCAAATGCTTTCTCTGCATCTATTGATATGATCATATGGTTTGATAGATGCTCCTCAGTGTCCTCAAATTGTAAAAAACTAAGGCTTGCCGAGGGGCGAGTGCACTCACAGGCTCTCTGGGCAGCTCTGTCTCACCACCCGCGTTGCCCTTTATTCAATTTTTAAACTTCCATCTCCCGCACTTCCACCTCTGGCCTCTCACTGGATCTACTCCACCCCCTTCTCTAGTCTCTCCTTCCCCAGGTCTCTCTCTGGGAACCCCTTTTTGCTCATGGCGCAATACATTGACGTCACCAAAGGCACCAAAAGATCTTACAGGAAGAACATTGAGGCAACATTATTCTCTTGTATCTGCAGGTCAGTAATCTAGGCCTCCAGAAAGAAGATACAAAACCAAAATGGAAGCCTTCCTTGGGCTGAAAAGCACTCGGATTTACATACCAAAGACCGGGCTGGGCTGCCATATGAAATCTGCATTGTCAATTACAAACTAGGCAGCACCTGAAATCTACATCCCAAACACTAGGCTGGGCCAGAGCCTGGAATCTACAATGTAACAATTCAAGCTTAAAAGGTTCAATAACAATAGCAGAACACCTATTCTCTAGGACAGATACTCTTTCAGCAGGACCCATCAATGATGAAATCCCATGGTTGTGTTTCTTCTCTCCTTGTCCAACAAACATATAAGCATTCATAATATTAATTGTTTTGTATGGGCATAGCAAGAGATGCATTAAGCTTTTAGAATTGCTCTCCTGGGGCCATCTCAATCTCAGACTACAGTGCTCAGGCCAGATTAGTCTTTCCTATCCCTAGCAGGGTCCTAGTCTCGTCATTACTTTAAGATCATGACAGCACTTGTCCATGATCAGACTCTTAACTTATAGTTAAGAATGAGGCACTTTGGCCAGGCTCATCTCGATGCCAGGGTAGCACATAACTTACTGCTTGCCCTGGGTCCATCTCGTCCCCCGTTGGGACCCTGCCTTTTAGAGGGCTAGGAACTGAGGGCAACCAAGGCTACAGTCAAGAAAGCAGATGCCCGGGAATTAATAATATTCAAAGCCAATTAAATCCCAATTGCAAAGGCATATTAATAAATGTCTTTCTTTGTCCATACAAAAAGGACTTGCTCTGAATAAGCTATTCGAAGGACTCAAGGAGAAGAGAAAGACATTATTTACAAGTCAACAGAACACTAAGAAAGAAGCTACAAATAAACACAGAGGAATGGGAGCACTGTGACGGGAGTAACCCAATAAACCTAAACTACCTGAAGCTATGTAATCCTACAGTCAAATAAAATAAAATGCTTAACTGGGAGATAGATTCTTATTGGCAATAGCCTGGCAGTTTGATTAAAAAGTCACTTTTATTAAAGTCTGATCATACTTTTAAATCTTAACCATATCCCCTACTAGACCATATCCTAAAGAGCTGCATTAAACAGGACCACTTCCCATACAACTCTAATTAGCACAACCAGGAAACTCTTCATTTGTATATATACAAACACACATATTGGGACTATAAACTCATCTAATCAAAGTGTCACTTTAGCCTCCTACATTTTATCATATTTCTATCTTGGCAGTCACAATTGTGTTAATTTAACCAGGACACATTAAAAATTTTAGGTAAAGGAGCATAAAGGTGCTTAGTGAATTAGACCATCAAAGAGAAACTCTATCTCATACATTTCTGTCCGAACATATTTATTATAGTTGCCTTTTGTCCGAACATATTTATTATAGTTACCTTCTCCTTCACTGGTCTAAAAATGCATGCAGATCTTTGTTGGAAATTGTGTTTTGTAGCAACGGTCACATAGGATCTCTATTACACTCACTCTGCTGCAATATAATATTGCTATACTTTCAGGAAAAAAGTTGATATGCATCTTTTTACAAGCTTCTAGATAATGCTGGTCCTGAAAATTCAAAGGCTGTTAGTTCTCAGGTCACAATAGGTGACAAAATGTTACTGTTACTGTTAGGAAATGGGATGGATTTATATGATAAATACCCTGCAGAAAGTACCTATAGTACTTAGTCTTGTCTATTCAAAATCTGTTACGCAGAAAAAGATTTTCACAGTCCCAACAAAACTGTGATTTGAAGCAAATTTTTTTTTAAATTTATTTATTTTTAATTAGAGAATCACTGTGAGGGTACAGTTACAGATTTATACACTTTTGTGCTTATACTTCCCTCATACAAAGTTCGGTAACCCATCCCTTCACCAGTGCCCATTCTCCACCACCCGTAAACCCAGTGTCCCTCCCACCCTCCCCAATCCCATCTCCCCCCCACCCCACCCTGCCACTGTGGCAAGGCATTCCCTTCTGTTCTCTCTCTCTAATTAGCTGTTGTGATTTGCAATAAAGGTGTTGAGTGGCCGCTGTGCTCAGTCTCTAGCCCTCATTCAGCCCGCAACTCCCTTCCCCCACATGGCCTTCGACTACAATGTAGTTGGTGATCGCTTCTCTGAGTTGACCTTTCCCCGGAACGTGAGGCCAGCCTCGAAGCCATGGAGTCAACCTCCTGGTACTTATTTCTTCAGTTCTTGGGTGTTAGTCTCCCACTCTGTTATTCTATATACCATAGATGAGTGCAATCTTTCTATGTCTGTCTCTCTCTTTCTGACTCATTTCACTCAGCATGAAACTTTTCATGCCCATCCACTTGACTACAAAATTCTTGACCTCCTTTTTTCTAACAGCTGCATAGTATTCCATTGTATAGATGTACCAAAGTTTCCTCAACCAGTCATCCGTTCTGGGGCATTCGGGTTTTTTCCAGATTCTGGCTATTGTAAACAGTGCTGCGATGAACATACATGTGCAGATGTTGTTTCGATTGTACTTTTTTGCCTCTCTGGGATATATTCCCAGCAGTGGTATTGCTGGGTCAAATGGGAATTCAATATCTAATTTTTTGAGAGTCGTCCAAATTGTTTTCCAGAAGGGCTGAACCAGTCGGCATTCCCACCAGCAGTGAAGAAGGGTCCCTTTCTCCCCACATCCTCTCCAACAGCGGTTGCTTTTGTTCTTTTGAATGTGTGCTAGTCTCTGTGGTGTGAGGTGGTATCTCAAAGTTGTTTTGATCTGCATCTCTCTGATGATTAGTGATGCAGAGCACTTTTTCATGTGCCTTTTGGACATTCATATTTCTTCCTTGGTAAAGTTTCTGTTCATTTCTTAGCCCCATTTTTTGATAGGGTTGGATGTTTTCTTCTTGTAGAGTTCAACCAGTGCTTTATATACCATTGATATCAACCCCTTATCTGATGGGTATTGTGTAAATATCCTTTCCCATTCTGTGGATAGTCTTTGTATTCTGGTCACTGTATCTCTTGCGGTGCAGAAGCTTTTTAGTTTAATGTAGTCCCATTTGTTGATCTCTGTTTTTACTAGATTGCTTAGTTCCGTGTCACCTTTGAAGATACCTTTATCTTCAATATCGTGGAGGGTTTCGCCGACCTTGTCTTCAATGTACCTTATGGTTTGTGGTCTAATGTTGAGGTCTTTAATCCATTTTGATCTGACTTTTGTGCATGGTGTCAGGTCAAGGTCTAAACCCATTTTTTTGCATGTGGTTGTCCAGTTGTGCCAGCACCATTTGTTAAAGAGGCTTTCCTTGCTCCACTTCACATCTCTTGCTCCCTTATCAAAGATTAGATGGTCATACATTTGGGGTTGTGTGTAGGGATATTCCACCCTGTTCCATTGGTCTACGGCTCTGCCTTTGTTCCAGTACCATGCTGTTTTAATTGTTACTGCTTTGCAGTAAAGTTTGAGGTTGGGGATGGTGATGCCTCCCATCATCTTTTTCCCAAGAATTGTTTTAGCTATCCTTGGACGTTTGTTATTCCATATGAATTTTAGGATTGCTTGATCCATTTCTTTGAAGAATGTCATGGGTATACTTATAGGGATCGCATTGAATCTGTATAATGCTTTAGGGAGTATTGCCATTTTGACAACATTGATTCTCCCTATCCACGAGCAGGGTATATGTTTCCATTTCCTCATGTCCTCTTTGATTTCATGGAGTAGCGTTATGTAGTTTTCTTTGTAAAGGTCTTTTACTTCCTTGGTTAAGCTGATTCCGAGGTACCTGATTTTCTGGGGCACGATTGTGAATGGGATTGCTTTTTTCATGTCCCTTTCCTCTGCCTCATTGTTTGCATATATGAAGGCCATGGATTTTTGGGTATTGATTTTGTAGCCTGCAACTTTACTGTATAAGTCTATTGTTTCTAAGAGTTTCTTAGTAGAGGTTTTAGGCTTCTCTAGATATAGTATCATGTCGTCTGCAAATAGTGAGAGTTTGATTTCTTCCCTTCCTATCTGGATGCCCTTAATCTCTTTTTCTTGTCTAATAGCTATCGCAAGTACTTCCAGTACTATATTGAAGAGGAGTGGTGAGAGTGGGCATCCTTGTCTTGTGCCTGATCTCAGAGGAAAGGCCCTTAGTTTTTCCCCGTTGAGGATAATGCTTGCCGTAGGCTTGTGATAGATGGCTTCGACTATCTTGAGGAAAGTTCCTCCAAACCCCATTTTGGCGAGGGTTTTCATCATGAAAGGATGTTGGATCTTGTCAAATGCTTTCTCTGCATCTATTGATATGATCATATGGTTTTTATCTTTACTTTTGTTGATATGCTGGATTATGTTGATTGATTTCTGAATGTTAAACCATCCTTGCATCCCTGGGATGAATCCCACTTGGTCGTGATGTATGATCTTTTTGATGAGTTGTTGGATCCTATTTGCTAGTATTTTGTTGAGGATCTTTGCATTGGTGTTCATCAGGGAAATTGGTCTGTAATTTTCTTTCTTAGTGGTGTCTTTGTTTGCTTTTGGTATTAGGGAGATATGTGCTTCATAGAAACTGTTTGGGAGAGTTCCTGTTTTTTCAATTTCCTGGAAAAGTTTGAGGAAAACAGGCAATAGGTCTTCTTTAAATGTTTGGAAGAATTCGCCAGTGAAACCATCTGGGCCTGGGCTTTTGTTTTTGGGGAGGTTTTTGATTACCGTTTCAATTTCCTTAACATTGATGGGTCTATTCAGGTATTCCAGGTCTTCTTTCTTCAGTGTTGGGAGATTATAGGAATCAAGGAATCCATCCATTTCTTTTAGGTTCTCCTTTTTTGTGGCGTAAAGACTTTCAAAGTAGTCTCTAATGATCTTTTGAATCTCACTGGTTTCTGTTATGATGTCCCCCTTTTTATTTCTGATTCGATTTATTAGAGTTTTCTCTCTTTCTTTCTTTGTGAGACTTGCTAGCGGTTTATCAATCTTATTTATTTTCTCAAAGAACCAACTCTTTGTTTCATTGATCTTTCGGATTGTTTTTTTGGTTTCGATGTCATTAATTTCTGCTCTAATTTTTATTATTTCTTTCCTTCGATCTGGTTTGGGGTCCTTTCTCTGGTCCTTTTCTAGGGTCTTGAGTCGTGAAGTCAAGCTATCTATGTGGGTCCTTTCTTCCTTCCTGAGGAATGCTTGGAGAGCTATAAATTTTCCCCTTAACACGGCTTTAGCTGCGTCCCATAGGTTTTGGTAGCTCGTGTCTTCATTCTCATTTGTTTCTAAGTATCTTTTGATTTCTTCCTTGATTTCCTTCTTGACCCACTCATTGTTCAACATGGAATTGTTTAATTTCCAGGTGTTTGATTTGATTTTCTGTATTTGTGGGTGGTTAGTGAAGCAAATTTTTTATACATTATACATACCTTTACTTTAAAACCCCATCTGAAATTAAAGATAGTCAACAGACACTAGGATAATGAAGGCATTTTAAATATATATGTAAAATATATATTCTCAATGATATATTTGAAGATATAGATGGACAGATAAATAATCTTCAATGGTTCAATAAAATGCCGTTGATAGGTTGAAAGAAATTATTCAATTTATTGCAACATTGGGCTGGAGCTATAGCATAGCAGGTAGGGCATTTGCCTTGCATGCAGCCGACCCAGATTTGATTCCTCTGCCCCTCTCGGAGAGCCCGGCAAACTACTGAGAGTATCTCGCCCACATGGCAGAGCTTGGCAAGCTACCCATGGCGTATTCGATATGCCAAAAAACAGAAACAAGTCTCACTATGGAGACATTACTGATGCCCACTCGAGCAAATTAATGAGTAATGGGATGACAGTGACAGTAACAGTGATTGCAACATTGATGGAACATGACTTATCATGTTAAGTCAGAAGAAGGACAGATCCTTGATGATTTTACTTATCTGTTGTATATAAAATAATAGGAAAAGAGTGTACAGATTACAAAGGGATTACCTATATTAACCCTGAACCTAAATTACACATTGATAAGGACAGGAAAGAGAATAAGGGGAGAAGGGGAGAGAGAGAGAGAGAGAGAGAGAGAGAGAGAGAGAGAGAGAAAGGATAGACATATGGGAACCAACAGAGGAAGGATCTTTGGACATAACTTTGATGTAGAGTCGTGGTCTTTGTATATCTCTAAACCATAAGCCAGCAACAATATCGAAATGAGACCCAAACTACAATAACTAAACTGAAAGATAAGCCATAAAGGAGATAGGCAGATAGGCAGGAAGAAGTACAAGGACACCTTGATATGTTGGTGAAGACAAGTTGACACTGGTGGTGGGATTGTTATTGGAAAATGTATGCCTGGAACTTTATCATGATCAACTTTGCAAATTATAGTGCCTTAATAAAAATATGTAAATTAAAAACATGCTGGGTTTTGTGTGAGAATAAACCATTGTCCTCATTTTTCCCCATTAAAAAAATATCTTCTATTTAAGGAAATTTTGATTAATTTACAAGGATGCCATTTGTTTCCTGACATGGAAATCATAATGTAAAATACCACTGAAAATTTCACTTCTTTTTATTTACATCACTTAACATGTACCCTTTTGTGCCTTCCAAGTTGCTGCAAACTGTATCATTTTATTTTTCCTATTCTACCTAGGATTTTTAAGTTGTCACCTGTTTTATTTGTATCCCATTTATGCTAAAGGTCATATTTTGTCTTTCCTTCTTCCTTAGACTCGCTTCACTCACCACTGATGCTCTCCAGATCTATCCACGTAGCAGTACATTGCATGATTTCATCTTTCCTCAAGGCCCTGTTGTATTCCATTATGTATATGAATCATAGTTTTTTAATCCATCGTCATCTGTTCTTTGACAGCGTTTGAATAGTGCTGCAAGAAACATGGGGGTGCAAATGTCTGTTTCCCACCGTATTTTTATGCCCTTGGGAGAGATGCAAACAAGTAGAATCACAGGGTTAAATGAGAGTTCAATTGCTATTTATTGTTTTTAGGAATGTTCGTATTATTTTCCAGAAAATTGGGACCAGTAGACATTCCCATGAACAGTGAATGAGAGTTCCTATTTTACTGGCATCCATACCAATACTGGTTGCTCTGTTCTTTTTTGTGCTAATCTTTAGTAATGTGAGGCTATATCTCATTGTTTTAATTTAAATTTCACTGATTATTTTTATATAGAGCATTTTTTCACATGCAGTTTGGCCATTTGTATGTCTTCTTTGAAAAAGTTTGTGTTCGTCTCTTCTCCCCTATTTTGATGTGCTAGGATTGTATATATATATACATATATATACATATATGTATATATATGTATATACATATGCTAGCTACATATGCTAGCTAGCTGAAGCCATGCTGGAGGCTCATCTCTACACATTCTGACAGGCCTCATGCATGAAGGTACCAGCAGAGGAACCCAGGTGTGTTTAATCCCATCAACAGCCAACATCCAGAGAAAGACTTAAAGTAAGCTCTCAGAAGTGATATCTTTAGCCTACTTCTCCCTCTAGGAGAAACTGGCAATCTTCTGAGTTTCTTGCCCCTATGGGACAGCCTTGCAAGCTCCCCATGGTGTATTCATATGCCAAATCCAGTAACAAGCTGGATCTCATTCCCCTGACTCTGAAAAGCCCCTAGTGCAACATCATTAGGAGGGCCCAGTGGAGATAGGCTTCTAAGGTCTCAGGGAAAGGATGAAATGAGATGTTACTGAGCCCACCCGAGAAATCGGTGATTAACGGGATATTGTGATTATGTGATTGTGATATACATATACATATATATACATATATACATATATATATAAAGTTCTATCAGTGCCTTACATATCTTGGATATTAACCTTTTACAAGATGTATGGTGGGCAAATATTTTCTCTCAGTCTGGAGACTATCATTATATTCTATTCACTGCTTCCTTTGAGGTACAATTGTTTCTAAATTTATTTAGTTCCTTTTGTTTATATTTGCTTCAGCTTGCTTGGCCAATGGTATTGAATCCTTAAAGGTGACTTTATTTTCAATATCTTGAAAAATTCTGCCTATATTTTCCTCAATGTAGCTTATAGATTTAGGTCTGATATCAGTCTTTAATTCATTTTTATTTAACTTTTGTGTATGTGTTAGAACTCAGGGATCTGATTTATCTTTATTTATTCTTTTTTTTTTCTTGTGGTTGACCAATTTTACCAACACCATTGTTGAAGAGGTGTTCTTTGCTCCACTAAACTTTTTTCCCTTTTAGCAAAGCAATACTTGTTCATATGCCTGAGGATCCGTCTCTGGATTTTCAATTTTATAGCATTTATCTTAGAATCTTTCCTTATTCCAGTATCATACTGTTTTAATAACTATAGCTTTGCATTCCAGTTTGAATTTGGGGAGGTGATGCCTCCCCCCTTTTATCCAAGAATTGCTTTATGCTTATATAGTTTTATATTGTAAACATATCACAAATTATATTTTTGCTGCTGTTTTTTGTAGGGAGAGCATAACTAGTTGTGCTCAAGGTTTACATCTGATTGTGTAGTCCAGGATAATTCTTCATGTTAGTGGACCTATGCAGTGGTTGGATTTGAGCCAGTACCACTGTCATAGCACTGTTGTCCCATTGTTCATCGATTTCCTTGAGCGGGCACCAGTAACATCTCCATTCTGAGACTTGTTGTTACTGTTTTTGGCATGTCAAATATGCCACGAGTTGCTTGCCAGGCTCTGCTGTGAGGGCGGGATACTCTCAGTAGCTTGTCGGGCTCTCAGAGAGGGACGAAGGAATCAAACCCGGGTTGGCCGCATGCAAGGCAAACACCCTACCTGCTGTACTAGTATGTTTCAGATTATTTTTCTATTCTTCTATCATTAGGCATTTGGGTTTTTTCCATACCCTGACTATTGCACTAAGTAGTGCAATGATTACTGCTATGCATCTATCTTTCTAATTAATGTAATTAATTCAATATTAAAGAAGTGGAATTACTGGGGTGTTGTTTTGTCTGGAACTACAGCATTGTAAATCAATCACAGTGCCTTAAAAAAGTTGCTAGGGCAAAAATTAATTTAAAATACCATAGAGAACGATGCCAGCAAATAGCTTACATGATCTCTCATACAAGTAAATGTGAAAACAAATGCACACACAATCATATACAGACAAAGATAGCTGTATTGAAAGTCATTACAATCACATTAGAGGTTGAAGTTAAAATGTTACTTCACAAAGTGAAATATAGTATTTTTTTTTGTTTATATTAATTTATCATTTGTTCATAGTACACGGTTTCCTCACCCATGAAGGAACCCAGGTGTGTGGGACCCATGGCTGAGATCTCCAAGCCTGCCCAGATTGGGACTGGGCCTCCACTACTCAGATCCCCAGTTTTCAAGTAGTTTGGCAGGCATACCCACAAACTTCCCTGGATGCCATGTAATCTCATCAATGGCCAAGATCCAGAGATTACAAAACAATGCTCCCAGAAGAGAGCAACGCCATTTTTCCTGGAGTGCCTCTTTATTATTATTTATTTATTTTTTATCTTATTTTATCTTATTTTCCCCCTGCATGGTAGAGCCTGGCTAGCTGCCCGTGAGGTATTGATTTGCCAAAATCAGTAACAACAACATGCTCTTTGTGTTCCTGCAGCAAGCAGACACCATTGGGCTATACAAGAACACAACAGGCACAAATGAAGATGTTACTGGCGCCAGCTTGAGGAAATTGATGAACAACAGGATGACAGTGACAGTGATTATAGTATAGAAACTGAGAAATTAGCATTTCAGGTCTATAGTTTTACACTTATATATATATTTGTTGCCTTATCCACAAACAAATTTGTAAAATCATAGGAAGTAGTTCCAAATGAATCATCATCATCATCATCCCATTGATTGTCGAATTTCTCGAGCAGTCTCTGTAATGTCTCCATTTGTCCTAGCCCTGAGACCCTAGAAGCCTCTCTTTACTCATCCTTTCCAATGGTGCCACATGGAGGCTCTTTCAAGGTCAGGGGAATGAGACCCATCATTGTTACTGGTTTTGGCATAGAAATATGCCACAGAGGAGTTTTCCAGGCTCTCCCATGTGGGCAGGAAACTCTTGCTAGCTTGCCAGGTTCTCCCAGAGGGAGAACTAGACTATAAGATGTCGGGAGCTTCTGGGAGCTTGGTTTTATAGTTTTATAGTTTCAAATGAATATAAATTAAAAATTAGATTTTTATAAATATAATGTAGAAATAAAAATCAACTACCAAAGCAGGTTGGTAGAAAATATTATACTGTTTATTAAAATCCTTGTGAACATACTGCATTAATTATGCTAACAGAGATTAAGATGTTATCTCCTTTAAAAACAATAACCACAAATAAAGCAGGCGAATAAGACCATCTTTTTTGAACTGTTCCTAACTTTTAGAACTTTATTCATAATAATTTGATGGTCTTTTATTCAAGCCCATATATGAACTCTATCCCCTTTTGTCCCAAACCCCAATTACTTATAGCTTTACAGTTACAGTTTTTCTGAAGTGAACAGTTTTCTCTATTAGCCTTGCTGTGGGCATTCAATATCATAGCAATCACAGAAAGACTGTTCAATGCATACTAATTGACAACAAAAATCAATGGGACTTGGCACAGCATCTTCATGTAAAAACAACGATTGCTCTCATACCATCGTTATGCTCCTTTTTTAGGGGCTAGTTCCTGCTGTCAATTCCAATTGGGTTTTAAAACCTATGAGATAAGATAATGTTATTTGTATCCTAGTACTGCTTCGAATGAAAGGAATGAGCTCACTGAAGTGTTCCCTCAAGCTTCCTTCAGATTTTATTTTATAAATGCAGATGCCTTGCCATCCATGATGTAAGCAAAAGAAGAAATTTCATTACCGAGCTACTGAAGTCAGTTTCCTGCTTTATTTTCTGAGTGTAATTCAGCAGGGAAGTAAAACCACCCTACACATTACCAAATACGGTATTGCCAGAAATGGATCATACATGCTTATCAGAGGAGCTAGTCAGATAAAGCCTAAAAAGTGGAAGTAAGGGGTCAGAGAAAAGTCACCCATCAGCCCTCAAGTAGCACTTGAGACAGGGAAAAGTTTCTGCTGATACAGATGTCCCAGGAGAATCACAAAGTGGAACTCACTGGAGTTGCGGCTTCTGTGCTTTCTAGTGGGTTTGGGGTTGAAGAGGGTCAGATACCAGGTGAAGTGGATGTAAACAAAGACAGGAAGAAATCGGGATGAATTAGACTTCACTAGATCTCTGCGTTTAGTTCCAGGCCCATGAAACCGTTAGAAAACAGTGACTCCTGCTTCACCTTCTGCTTCCAAAGCTCATGGTAACAGTGCTTTGGACCCTTAGTAAAGGGGACTGTTCTAGTTTATTGATTTCATCACAGCACCTAATCAGCACATTAACACGTTTGTTGAAATCATGGAATCCTTTTTTCAATAGTCATGTAAATCCTATGGTTATATAGTACCTAATAACTATAGAATATGTATCTATTATATGAATATAATACATTGATATGTATGTATGTTATATAGATGCATTAATCAGTGTTTAAATATTTAGAAATGTTAATAGTATACATGCACAAGTACACCTAACCACAATGAAAATCGAGAACTTGAATTCCATAGGGCTCTTCTGGTGCTTAATTATTTTTTTTTCAAATGAAGATTACATTGGTTCCTTAATATACTGATAACTTTAATCTTTTATTGATCCCTCTTTTGAAAAGATTTTTATGCTTAAGTCAAAAGCAAGGTCTTAGGTATAAAAATGATAGTATTTGTTAAGTATATTTTCTACTCTTTTTTCTTTGTAATGTCCTATAGAAGTATTGGTAAAAGTATTTATTTCTTGAAACATTATCAAGTAGCTTGGTGATTCTGACTAAGGATGTGTAGATATTTTAGATTTTTCCCTATTTAGTCTGATTTATCTATGGGTTTTATTTATATGGTCTTTACTATCTTGTGGTAGACACCTATTCCCATTTTGATGAGAGTTTTTACCAAGAATAGGTGTTGAAACTTGTCAGAAATTTTCTCTGCCTTTAGTGATATAGTCATATAATCTTTATTCTTCATTTTGTTGATATAGTTAACATTAATTTATTTGCATATATAGCCATTCTTGAATCCTTGAAGTAACTCCACCAATTTAAGGTATATGATTCTTTTGATATGTTGCTGGATTCAGATAGTCAAAATGGTGTTAAGGAAGTAGAGATCTGTAGCTACATTTCTTTGGTAATATTTTTGCTTGTTTTGGATATTAAGGTAATGTTGACTTCATAGAAGCTATTAGGAAGAATTCCTGATTCTTCAATGTTTGAAAGAGCTTAAAGAATATAGGAAATAAGAATTTGAGAGTTTTTAGAGATAATTGATGAACCCATCTGGGCCTGAAATTTTGTTTTGGAAGATAGGCAAATATTTGAATGTTATTTTTTTGGGGGGGGCACATTTATCAGTGCTCAAGGTTTATTGAACTATACAGGGTTCCAGGTATAAAATCCAAATAGTCCTTATATAAGGCAAGTTCCTGGCTTGTTCCAGAACCTTGATTACTATTTCAGTTTCCTTACTTGTGAAATCTAATTTTCAAATTCCTCCTGATACAATCTTGGGAGGTTGTAAAGCTAAAATTCCATCCATTCTTATGGGTTCCCTAACCTTTTGACATAAATATTTTCATAGAATCTCTTATGATGTTTTCTATTTGTGAGAACAGATGTGGAAATTTTCTTTCTCTCTTATGCAATTAATTGGAATTTTCTCTTGTGTCTCTCCTTCAGGAGTACTTTGCCAATTTTGTTTATTCTTTAAAACACAGCTTTCTTTTTCCTTGACAATTTGTATTTTCTAGATTTCTATATCATTTTTCTATTTTTGTCTCCTACTTGCTTTGGATTTCATTTGTTGTTTTTATTGTTATTTAGTGTCTCAAGCTGTGAAGTTATTTATTTGAGATTTTCCATTTTTCTTATAAGTCTAGTATCACTATAAACTTCCCTTTTAGTATTGCTTTAATCATTTTCCCACAGATTGTGATAATTTATCTTCATTCTCATTTACTCAATGAATCATTTTCTTTGTATTTTTTTTTCTTCTTTGATCCAGTGGTTCTCTGACAGCATGCTGTTGAGCTTCAAATTGCTTCAGCTCTTCCTGTCATGGTTGATTTCTATATGGATTTGTGGCTTGAGAAGAGACTCAATATTATTTCTATTTTCTTGATTTATGTATATTCATTTTTTTTCTAGTGTAGTCTATTTTGGAGATTGTCCCACATGCAATGGAAAGACAGAGTGCAATTACTTTGGGGAAAGTTAGGGATCCAATATAATTCAATTAAATACAGTCTTTCAGGTCATCATTGAGGAATCTTGTTTGTTTATTGATTATCTATCTAGTTGATCTGTCCAATAATGAGAGTGGGTTGTTTTAATTTCTCACCACTATTGTGTAGCTATTGATGGATCTCTTTTATTGTTAAGAATATAGTCCTGCCATCATTTTTGTATTTATTTGAATAATGGTTGTCTTGATCTACCAATCCGTTAATTAGTAGTGTAATGTCTACCTCGACATCTAGTAATTTTTTTGTGTTTTATTTTGCTATTTTTAAGGGTGTCCTAGGATCATATTCATTTATCCTCAGAACATGCTCCAAATCCTGTGCTAAGGGATTAATTATGGTAGTGCTCAAGGGACCACATGCGGTATTCTTTATACTATCTTTGTCTATTTTTTTATTATTTTAGATTTTATAATAGCAATTTGGTCTGATACAAGTAGTCCCTAATCATTTTTTAAAATTATTTATCAATCTGATTGTTTCCTCAATTTTTACTCCAAGCTTGTGTTTATTTTGGTAATTCTAAAGCATCATGGGGTACAGCAATTTTGATGTTTATTCACATGTATGTATGTATGTGTATATTATATATATAAATTCACATATTGTATATGTGTGTGTGGTGTGAACTGGGATTTTCCACATGAAAAGTGTTTTCTTGATACTTGAATTATATCTCTGGGCTCCTGTGACTAAATCTAAAATAAATATACATAATTTAACTAGTATTTCTGTCTGTCTGTCATGATTTATGATACTTGGCAACATATTTAGTTTTTAGGTAACTGAATGATTCACTTAATTTTATGTCCTGATTTTCTGAGAAGAATAAGAAGATCAGTAAGTCTAATTCCATGAATTCTTATCCACAAGAATTATGATATACATCTGATGCATATAAAGAGAGGTAAAGAGATAATACAGTACTAGAGATATAGACAGAGACAACACAGGTCTAGAATTTTAGTTTAGATATGTGTGCTAGTGGTCTAGGTTCCCCCAGAGACTTACTGAAAGTGGGGAGGAGAGAGAGGGAAATCTACTACTTTCTCTCTCCTTCTCCACCACCCTAGGAATGTCTGAGAGTCCAAAGATTCGTGAAAGTTGGCTACAATCCCTTGAATGACATCCTTCATGTCCCTCCAGCTCCATGAAGGTTGAGGGACGATCCCTACTACCTAATCTTTAGAGAAATGTGTACTCAGGCTTGAGCGAGGAATTTGTCTTTTCAGGAAAGGAAAGTCAGTCCTAGACCTTACCCAGGTTTTCCAGGTTCATCACCCTCCCTCACAGAAAAGAATTTCAGGTGGAGACAAATAGTGAAGTACAACAACTTGAGGCTGCAAGGAGTTTGGTAGGGCGTGAGCTAGGATCCAACAAAGATCACCCTGCACATCTCTGCTGGGACCCATAGCTGAGAAACTTTTCACCTCAATTTATCTCTAGAAGAGAAGATCTCAAACTCCAGTCTTCATATCCACTGACAAAGTTTATAAAAGTTTTGTCATGAGCACTTTTAATATCTAAAAAATAGAATTTTAGGCTAATGAATTCCTTTTTCCTTATCCTGAAATATTAACAATGATGCTAATACTTTATTTTGTCTTCGTTTTAAGTAAATTTATTTAAGTCATTATAAATACTCAAGTGATGTTCAGTTATAACCAGTAAACCTTGTTAAACAAATTTATCTCATATTCTAAACAGAAAATTGTTCAAATGAAGATCACACCCTCAGGTTAGTGCTTTTTGACAAATATGGGCCAGAATATTGCCTATTAGTTATAAAGCATTTTATTAATGTTAAGAATTGGCTTTAAAATTCAACAAATTCCTATTCTTTAAAATTTCCCCAGTAAGACAAAAACAGCTTGGTGTATATACAACTATTTTCACCAACTCATCATTGACTAAGCCGAGCATGATCCAATACAGCAAGATGGCATTCACATTGCTCTATTTGCCGTGATTTTTCTCTGTATTATGAAATTCACTGTGTTCCTGATTCCAGGGGGCAATAGTGTTTAACTCGCCCAATCATGCCTGCGATAATTCATTTAGTACTTAAAAAGTTGCTTATGAATAATGTTTCTAAAATGCATTACTACAGCTAAGTATTTAAGAGACCATCATTACCTTTGCCTAGAGAAATAGTCAAGTTTATTAACAAGTCCATATGCCCAGGTCAAGACTTGCCATTAAAATGAAAAAATATGTATGTGTGCAATAGTGATTGACATAAAAGAATATTTTGGGAGAATAATTACTCCTTTCTAGAGGTGATGTCTGGCACTCTAGCAAAAGATCAGCTGTCATAAAATTGAGTGGAAAATGAAAAAGTCCATATTCATAAAAGGGCTAATACTACAATAAACATCCACCAAACTGCAGAATTCAGAGGCAAGAATTTATTGACTTTGAGCACACTGGAGCAGTGATATAAATAGCTGGAGTCTCCATTGCAATGAAGTGCAGCATGAGATAAAAGTATTTATATATATATATATATAGAAGAGTTTATTCATTCTCAATATCTCTTTTGGTTTGTGGGTATTAGTTATAAGCTGAAATAAAAGGAGATTCAATTCTAATAACTATTACATAATTTTCTATATTTCAGCAGGAAGTTTGAACAAGTTTACAAATGTCAAGTAGTATTCCAGACTCTGTGTGTGTACTCTTTTGTAATAAATTTCTATTAAAACCAAAATATACAAATTAGTATGATGATTGACAAAAGCAGCTAAATCAATTTTAGTTTTAAAGTTATATATATATATATATATATATATTTCATCCTTGCAAAAAAGAATTGCTGCCTGTATTGCTGTTGGGAACTTACTATCTTAGAGTTTCTGATACTTGTCAAATAAAATAGTGTATATTCAGAAGTTTTTGTTTGTCTTTGGGCCACACATGATAATGCTCAGAGTATAACCTTGTACTCAATACTTCTTGGCAGGGCTCAGGGGAGTATATGAGATGCCAAAGATTGAACATGGGGCTGCCACATACAGGGCAAATGCTCAACCTGCTGTATTATCTTCTCAGGCTCAAGAAGTACTATTTTTTTTTCTCAGTACATCCTCCAGTTTATATATTTTTGAAGTCGGTGGAATTTGGTCTTGTTAAATAGAGAATATCTAATAAAAAAAGAAGCATTTTTGACTCACTGTTAATAGTGTTAATAGTTATTTTTAATTATAATAGCTTTACAGGAAAGATATCTTGTAAAGGTGCTGATAATATATATTATTGTCTTCTAAGATTTCTCTATATGTTAATTATAAAAATTAGCTTAATTATATATACAAAAACATACCCAGATAATAATATGGGTAAAGACTTGGCTTATCATACAACCAATACAGATTAGATACCAGCACCACTTAAGGTTCCCTAAACTCTTCTTGGAATTATCCCTGAGCACAGAGCCAGATGTAATAACTGAGCATTGCTAAATTTGGCCCAAACCCCGCCCCTTCTAAAAAATTTTAACCCCAAGCCTGACTTATAGAAATTTCAAAATTTATTAAAATACAAGAATCTCAGGTTTCAAAACTGTGGCATGAGAATATCTAAGAAAGTACTGTCTCCAAAAATGTTAACAGGAAGTTTAGTTATATTAAAATATGTTCACCCTTCAAAATTATCTGTACATATTTTTTTCTATATTTTGATGATTTGAAGTACTATAAAAAACTTCCTTATAAATTACTTTCTACTACTCATATATTAATAATTTCAAGTAGGGTGTTTGCCTTGCACGCGGCCGACCTGGGTTAGATTCCTCCGTCACTCTTGGAGAGTTCGACAAGCTACTGAGAGTATTCTGCCCTCGCAGCAGAGCCTAGCAAGCTCTCCGTGGTATATTCGATATGCCAAAAACAGTAACAACGAAGTCTCACGATGGAGAGAGTTGTTGGTGCCCGCTCGAGAAATTGATGAACAATGGGACAACAGTGATACAAGTGATACAAAAATCTCACTTTTATATGATTATATTTAGAAAGGATTAATACTGGTAAAGTAAACCCTCAAAATTAGTTCCATGATTAAAGCAATGTAAGCACTAACAAAAACTCTCAAATAAATATTTTTATTATTCTAGGAATTAACCAAAACTTACACCATTCTTTGAGTAAGGAAAGAAATTGATTGTATGACTGGAGAGGTAGTGCAATGGGTGTTTGCTTTGCATGCAACTAACCTGGAATAAATTCCAACTACCCCACATGGCCCACCAAACCCCAGAAGCAGTGTTCCATGAGTGCAGAGCCAGGAGTAAGCCCTGAGCACAAACAGATGTGACCCCAAAATAAGAATAAATAAATATAAGGCAATATTTTACTTCAACTTAATCAAAGGAACTGTTATATTTATTAAAGTTTGCATGGTCATAGCACCCCTTATCTTGGAGGAACACAGAATGGGTGATGATACTCTGACATGTGTATAAAAGAGTAAAGTTAAGTTATTTAGCACACACAAATTGTCTTGACAGAATAAGAGCTCATGAATATTTTTCCTCAATCTCTTCCTTCCAGGAGAAACAATTGACATAACTATTATGAACTAAAGTAAGACTTTACAGTATTAAGATATGATATAAAGACTATTTAGAGAAAGGGTGAATATCTTAATTGCTTTTCCACTTAATCACCGAAATTTTACCTCTAAATTTGATAATAACAAATGGCAAACTACAGTAAATTATTGCAATTTTAGTGGAATCCCCACCCAATATCATTGAAATTATATCCAATAAGCAAAAAGTAAGCGTTTTTTTTCTTTAATGGATCAGATTCATATTTTGTGATTAATATGGATTTTGAAAGTCTCAAGTGTTATTTCTTCTCCCTTACAGCATAATATACCTTTGATTGCCTGCTTTTTGGAGTGTCTTAATAGTCTTTAAAGCATAAAATAGTTTCAGACAAGCAGCATTCAACATTCTCCAAGGGCACAAGTACAACATTATATTAATAATATCCTTATTCAAAAAGAATCATTCAACTCAATCATCCAGAGATACAGATACAAAAGAACTCACTAAAAGGAAGTATCATTTCCCACACATACTTCAGGAACTCTGCACCTCAGTCAAAATCCTGAGAGTTATTTGGTAAACTAAGAGCTACTTCACTCTTAATACTACTGAAACTCAGTATCTTAGCACCTACAATACTGAAATAATATTCCCAATATCTTTTAGAATTTGGGAAGCTCTGGCAATAAAAGTTTTCTCATTAAACGTAGTTTTACTACATTTATATTGTAAATGCGCTCATCTTGACAAGGATCCCTTTCAATTAAGAAGTCTCTAGTAAGTTCTCAATATGTCATTCACCATGTACCATGAAAACACTCCCCAAATCCTTAATTTTATAAACTCTATCCATCTACTCTCATTCTTCCTGGCTTGTGGACAAACACTGTGATTGTTTTAGAAAACTAGTGCTGACAAACTTATCCCCTCACCCCCATTTCTATGCCATTAAAGTCATGGTTGTCACATACAAGACTCTCCTAAAAACGTGTATTTTCACGACAGGCCCAGGACCTGGTGTACTCTTTATGCAGATGCTCATTATTCTTTAAGTCATGGAAACAACAGCCACAAGCTCAGCAGCAGAGAAATTCAGGATGCTTTGCTTTAAAATGAATCAAACCTGGGACCTTGAACTATCCCCTTCGTGCATTGAGGTGATTTGTCATACCCTCGTGTGGCATGATTATTCTTTCAGGCGGAGGCGCAGAGACAGGATACACGAGAGGAATGTAGAGAGGGCACAGGAGCAAGACGTTGATCTGCCTCTAGGCGAAGCATGACTGCCAGAGGCCACCTTTTATTCTACTTTTTTTTTATTCTACTTTTTA
The DNA here is from genome assembly GCF_027595985.1 of Sorex araneus. NCBI lineage: Eukaryota > Metazoa > Chordata > Mammalia > Eulipotyphla > Soricidae > Sorex > Sorex araneus. The sequence continues at coordinate 188,852,081 of NC_073303.1, read as the reverse complement.
ACAGTTACATCCTAATGACTTCTTCACAGGAAAAGAATCACTAAAAGTTATAGGATAAGCATTCAACAAAAGCATCAGGTTATACATTGTCTTGCTGAAACTCTGTTGTCAAAGCTATGTTGCAATGATTAAAATGTTAGAGGAAGATATGGAGCTGGACGCATAGGTTCTACAGATTATGTCCCCCACATTTTTTTTTTAGTTTTTTAAAAAAATTATTAGTGAATCACCATTGGGTACAGTTATAAACTTATGAACTTTCATGTTTCTTTAGTTTACATCCCTCCACCAGTGCCCATTCTCCTCCACCAATGCTCCCAGTATCCCTTCCACCACCCCCATCTTGACCCCTCCCAGGCTATCCTGCCTCTGAGGCAGGGCATTCCCTTTTGTTCTCTCTCCTGTTGGATGCTGTAGTTTGCAATAGATGTATTGAGTGGCCATTATGTTTGGTCTGTAGCTTTGGTTGTGGTTGGTTACACACAGGGCAAAGAGAAGGCTCGTTCAAACCAGATTAAAGATGTGTAAGAGAGCGGGAAACCGCTGCTTTGTACGGCCAAGATAAGTTATGACCAGTGGGTGTATGAGAGCATGCTGTACTTCTGCAGATCATCTGGACATAAAACATCAAGTTTTATCTTGCCCACTTAATGTAAAAGTGGGACCTTGGTTCTGCTTCCTGCTTTCAGGGCAGCATCCAGAAGTTCATCCTAGTGTGCTGGCTTAGCCTCAACACCCTCAGGTATTTTTGGTTGCCTCTGTGCTGGAGGATCCCACATTCCTGCTAGATTCTTGAGTAACTGGAATGAACCTAATATTAATGAGTAATAGTGAGTTTTTATTGACTCAATTAATGAGTCAATAATGAATATGTGGTAGGACCATCTTCATAAACCCCGTAGAAACAGCCTGATTTTCACATCTTCACACTGCCATTCCCAGGAAAGGACAGGATACAAGAATGAACACAATTGGCCACACGTTAGGCATTCGCAGTCACTCTGCTTGCCCAGACCAGCTACTGGTTTTATCAACGGTCTCTGTAGACATTGTGTTATTAATAATGGACTGTCTGCTGGCTCTAGCCAATGGCAAGAACCTATTTTTAATTTAAGCAATACCCGAACTCACACATTACTTAAACGCTAAAAAAAGGGCATTGATGTCCCTACACGGCACATCACATTTCAAGCACTGAAAATGTCTGAGAGAAAATTTATGGCAGTTTTTACTCTACTGTATGACAGAAGTATGTAATTTCCTCAATAAAGGAGAACAGCACACCTTACTCCAGGTGTACTCTGGTCTTTCTCTTAGTCTAGAAAATGAACTTACCTTATTCAAAAATTAATAGATGCAGATTTCCATATCCATTGAGACATAAGTATGTCTTTTAGAGTTATTTAACTTTTTGTTTAATATTTATTTTAGGTTAAATTATTAATAACCAATCATGATTTCTTCCTTTACCTTCAGCTTGGACCTTGAGTCTCCATACCCTATGGGGATTTTAAAAAAATTACATTTTCCCCTGCTGCTTCCATCTTTTCCATCATTTTTTCTGTATCTTCCATTGTATTAGAATCAAACTTATCAGACACTTTTTAGTATTTTTACAATATCCCATGCCACCAATAAGATGCCTTATTTTATTAAAACTTGTTATTCTCCATGAAAAAATTAATCAAACAAGCTAGTATACCATGAAGAAATGCAAACCCTTAACCAATTTAATGTTCTATGCACACATGGATTCTTAAGTAGTAGATATTTTCTTTTTCAAGTGTAAGACATTATTTTTATTTTGTGATGCAATGACAAAGTCATTGCTATAATTACAATAACCCAACCAGATATTTGTCATCTTTCATGTGTGAATATCATACTAAGACATACTACCAACACTGTTAATCCTAAAATGATCGGAATATAATAATAAATATAAAATAAATAATAAAACTAAGTTTGTTTTATTTTGGAACACAGCAGTGTTCAGGACTTACTCGTGGCTCTGTGCTCAGGGATAACTCTTGGAAGTGTTACATGGGATGCCAGGGATCAATCTTGAGCCTGACTCATGCAAGGCAAACACCCTGGACACTTAGCTATCTCCTGAGTCTTGGAAATTTATTGAATCTTTCTATCTTTGATGAAGATTTCTATCTTCGATGACTGAATACAATTCAAATTCTACAAGAGAATAATATTAAAATGAACACTATGCTGCATTTTCCAGTGTTTATATCTTACAAAATTTTATCATGACTGTATAAATCAAGAGTTAACAAATTTCTTTGTGTGATTTACATGGATATACATATATTACATTTGGTATTTTGTGTGAATTATCTGTGTGTACAAAAACATGGATTAATATATATTTATACTAATTTTCCTAGGTAATCAAAAAACTTCAGAATCATCTAAAGTAAAAATGAATGGGTTTATTTAAAAATTTTTTTATTTGATAATTATTACAGTCTCTCCTGTGACAGAAAAACAGTCTTATTATTTTTCACTGCTTTAAGAGCAAAGTTTGTGTTAACATTATTGTTCTTTTTGGCTCATTAATCTCTTGATATATCTGTCTTCTCTTGCATTAATATAAAAAATTGATAAAAACTAAATGCTAAAACTGAAAAGCTAGGAAATGATTTTAAATGTATCTAAAGTGGTTCCTAGAGTGAAGCTATTTTGGGGCCATACCTGGTGGAACTTGGGAGCTATTCACAGCACTGTTCTTGGGGTCACTGTTGGTAGTGCTCAGGGGACCATGTGATGTTGAGGATCAAACATTAGTTGGGCACAGGCATGGCAAATGTCTTAGCCTCTGTGCTACTTCTCTAGCCCCATTTTTATAAATTTATAAAATTTATGCTGTAGTACTAGAAATTCTGGTAGTGTAGTGGAACTCAGTGTTTATTTACTTAGGGCAGGGGACTCACTCCTCACAGTGCTTGAGTGACCACGGAAGACAGAGGATTGAGTTGGGCCCCTGTATATGATGCATCTCCTCCAGCCATTTGAGCTATCTTTATATCCCACATATTTATATTTTAAAATGATAATCAGCATGACTTTTTTTAAACAAAGGTAAGGTTTTATATTCTACTTCACCCATAATTAGAACTATCATTTATATGCACCCCTAAAAATGTTAAGAATTCTATCCATATCCAAACCCCAAGTGTGTCATCATGTGACCCCTTAGGACAGTATGCAGATTTTGATGTGTTCGTTTTGTTCCAGAGATTAGACAATGTTTAGTACTTTTAGAAATTATTTTATTATTCTAAGCCAATGCTGGTTGAGAAGGGTAAGGGGTGGGGAGGAGGGGGCTGCGGGGAGGTGGAGAATGGAATATAGCTATACTGTAATAATGTCTGACTTGGTGGGTTCATGTGACCCGTACATAAAGTAGGACACCAGTCCCCAGAAAAAATTGCCTTGTTTCTCCACGGAATCTACTTGTGGAGCTGTCTGGTCAGTGGGCTTGGGGACTGTGGCCTTCTCCTTCTTGGAGGACTGGGAAGATTTCCTTTTTGCCTCCATACTCCTTAGGAGCTCCTCTATCTCTTCCTCAGGGACCTCCTGCATTATGCACGAGACTTGTGTCTGGGGAAAGAGCGAAAGGCGTGTGTTGGTTGGGTGTCCTTGGGAAGGGCAGTCCCTTCCTGGCCCCTAAAGCATACGTGGGGTTTCAAGGAGGTGTTGTGGCCCCTAAAGCATACGTGGGGTTTCAAGGAGGTGTTGAGTGGAGGGGGCCCAGAAAGCCCCACGGGAAAGTTGGGGGTTGAGAGAAATTGGAAGGAGGGAAACCAAGAGTTCAGGAGGGTTTGTCCCAGGGAACACTGAGGGCAGTGCTCAGGCTCACCTCGGGTTCGTATAGCTGATTCTCAGTGTCGCTGTCGTCCAAATACAGCACTGCCGCACTCTCCTTCTCCTCCTTCACCTCCTGGCCCTGCCCCTCCTTCACCTCCTGCCCCTTCTCCTCCTCCTTCACCTCCTTATCCTTCCCCACCTCCTCCTCCTTCACCTCCTCCTCCTCCTTCACTTCCTTATCCTCCTCCACCTCCTTCTCCTTCACCTGCTCCTCTTTCACCTCCTTCTCCTCCTTCACCTCCTCATCCTTCTCCTCCACTTCCTCCTCCTTCACCTCCTCCTCCTTCACCTCCTCCTCATCCACCACCTCCTCCTTCTCCTTCACTTCTTTATCATTCTCCACCTCCACCTCCTTCACCTCCTCTTCCTTTACCTCCTCTTTCACCTCCTCCTCCTTCACCTCCTCCTCCTCCACCTCCTCTTCCTCCTTCACCTCCTTATCCTTCTCCTCCACCTCCTTCTCCTTCACCTCCTCCTCCTTAACCTCCTTCTCCTCCTTCACCTCCTTATCCTTCTCCACCTCCTCCTTCATCTCCTCCTCCTTCACCTCCTCCTCCTTCACCTCCTTCTCCTCCTTCACCTCCTTATCCTTCTCCACCTCCTCCTTCATCCCCTCCTCCTTCACCTCCTCCTCCTCTTTCACTTTCTTATCCTCCTCCACCTCTTCCTCCTTCACCTCCTCCTTCACCTCCTCTTCCTCCTTCACCTCCTCCTCCTCTTTCACTTCCTTATCCTCCCCCACCTCCTCCTCCTTCACTTCCTTCTCCTCCTTCACTTCCTTATTCTCCACCTCCTCCTCCTTCACCTCTTCCTCCTTAACCTCCTCCTCCTCCTTCATCTCCTCATCCTTCTCCTCCACCTCCTCCTCCCTCACCTCTTCCTCTTTCACCTCCTCCTTCACCTCCTCCTTTTCCTTCACCTCCTCATCCTCTTTCACTTCCTTATCCTCCTCCACCTCCTCCTCCTTCACCTCTTCCTCCTTCACCTCCTCTTCCTCCTTCACCTCCTCATCCTTCTCCTCCACCTCCTTCACCTCCTCCTCCTTCACCTCTTCCTCCTTCACCTCCTCTTCCTCCTTCACCTCCTTATCCTTCTCCTCCACCTCCTTCTCCTTCACCTCCTCCTCCTTCACCTCCTTATCCTTCTCCTCCACCTCCTTACCCTTCACCTCCTCCCCCTCCTTCACTTCCTTATCCTTCTCTTCCACCTCCTCCTCCTTCACCTCCTCTTCCTGCCCCACCTCCTCCACTTTTACCTCCTGGCCCTGCCCCTCCTTCATGTCCTGCCCCTCCTCCTCCTCCTTCACTTCCTCCTGCCTCTCCTCCTCCTTCTTCATCTCCTTCTCTTTCTCCTCCTCCTCCTCCTCCTCCTTCACCTCCTCCTCCTGCCCCTCCCCCTTCTTAGCCTCTTCCTCTTCCTCCTCCTCCTCCTCCTCCTCCTCCTCTTCCTCCTCCTCCTTTTTCTTCAGCTCATTTTTCTCCTTCACATCCTCATGTTCTTCATCCTGCTCCTGCTCCTGCTCTGCTTCATGTCCTGTAGGAGGATCCCAGGGTCACAGACAGCCGATGACAGTGGTACCCCCTAGGGCAGATCCCGCTGGCTTCTGCTTCCCTGTGTACCACCCCCCCCTCACCCTGCCCCCACCTCGCCCAAAGCTAGCTCCTCCCTGCTAGGATCCCTGTCACTTACTATTTCTCACGGCTTTGAGCTGAGTCAGGAGCTGCAGGTTATCTTTTTGGATGGTTTTCAGAAGTTCCTAGAGGTGAGGGAAGAAGGTGAAGAGGGAGTGAGGAAGGAAGCCAGCTTCAGGTCTTCCTGCCCCAGTGTAGGGCACCCCGCTCTTACTTCTAGTGTTTTGAATTTCTCTTTCACTGCATCCAATTCCCAATCCCATCGTATTTTCTCATTTCTCAACTCTTCCAGGGCCAGCCGCTCCTGTTGGATGGCCGATTCTTGGCATGCAGCCAGCTGATGAAAATCAGCGGTGTGCTGTTGCAGCAGGCGGAGATAATAGCCTTTCTGCTTTCGCAGTCTCTTGACCTCTCGGTCCTTCTTCTTCACCTGCGGGCATGAGGCTGGGAGTGAGGACAGGCAGCGGGGGGCAGCTTGAGCGTTGGGCACATGTGGCAAACACAAGACTCCCAGGCCCAAGGAAACAGCATCTGGGACAGTCGGTCCCTTGCACGAGTCCTGATGGTCTTACTCTCAGGACCCAGGAAATGCCATTCGCCTCCCCCCCCCCCCCCGCCCTACCACCACCATCACTCAGGCCCTTGCCTTCCTCCCTGGCTTTAAGCTCCTGAATCTTGGTGCTGTGTGGTGAAGTTTACGCTTCAGCCCAGGGCTCAATCCCTGCTCTGTGCCTCCCACCCCCCATTTTCTTGGACTCTTTCTTGCTACCTACCTCAGCCTTGATTGTGGTTTCCAGGCCAGGTCCACATTGACATGGTGACCTTCTCATCACCCTTCCCCCCTTCCCCTAGGTGGGCACTGCCTTGCTTCTCTCTCGCCCTGTCCTCTAGCAACACCCCCTTTCAGACAGAAGCCGCAACTTCCCTTGGAGCAGGGGTTACCATTTCCGCGATCTCTGCCAAGAATTTGGGTAGAAGTTTCAACTTTTTCATCGCCGGGTCTTTGACGTGTTCGGCAATCTGGAAGACCCAATTCGGTCAGTCAGTGCCTCCCCGACCCTTCACTGGAAGGCCTCCTGCCCACTTCAGTCCCTGTCATCCAAGGAGGACAGCATGCCCTCTTTCCCTGTTCTCTGATTCCTGACAGAGGGGGAAGGGTGGGGGGGGATTCAAAACATCCCCATCAATCAGGCAGGAGAGAAAACATCAAGAATGGTCCAAGGCAGGATGGGGACAAGAGAGACACCCCCACAGTGGAAATGCAGCCAGCAGCTCGTGCAGATCTGGCAGAGGGCATGGCACCTGCCCTGCCCCTTTTCTGATGGGACAGTCAGTACTCTCCATTGGAGCAGTAAGGGCCACTCTTCCCCCCAGGCCTTGATCTAGAGGGAGCAAAAAGAACAGAGGGAACAAAGGCCAGGAAAACAGAGAGAGTCAGACAGAGACCAGGTGTCCAGGGGTGGCAGGACCCCTTGGAATGTTGCAGGAGAGAACAAAGGGGACATTCCAAAGAGGGCCGTTGGCCAGTCCCACACATGTCCCTGGCTGCAGGGTTACCCTGTCCCATTACGAGGCTTTTTTTTTTTTCGCTGTGACCCAGAGTTCTCTAGCGAGGCCCACGACTAGAGACCAGTAGGGCTCCATACATCCACGTAACCTTCTCCACTGTTAGATCTTGAACCAGACTTCTGATGAAGGGGCTCGCTTAAACATAAGGGGCTCCAGCTAAATGATCGCTCTGAAAGGTGTTGATCTGATTTGACCATGGCATGTGACGAGACACGAGAACCCTGTTTCCTGAGGCCACCCAGCATGCTGATACCTGGGGACGCTCCTTCCCATCGTGTCCTAACTCAACCTCAAAGGCCAAACTTGCCCATTCAAGGGACATCCTCGTGCCCAGGGCTGAGGTAGTGCGCCCCACGGCGGGCCAAGCAGAGCCTGAGCATGTGGGGAACCAGGACGAGAGTTTCTGTGGGTGGCCCCCTCCTTCCACATTCCTAAACCTCCCACAGCACCCCTTGAGCATCCATCTACGTGGAATGCCGGCAGGGCAGGACTTACCCCAGTAGTTGGCAGTTGGCGGGCCCTGGAGGGGACGGTAGTCTGGCCACCATCTCCGCAGCTGTTATTCTTCTTCTGCCGCTGTCCTGGGACCAAACCATTTTCGATCTCATAGTTGTTAAGCTGCAGAAAAACAAAGCAACACCTGCTTGAGCCTCCTGATTCACACCCCGCTGACAGAAGCTCTCTCCGTGGGAGGAACCCAGTGGGCAGGGGGATGGTGTTTGACGCGAGGAGGGGACCCCTAGGGGTACTGGGCCAGAGTCCCCAGAAGTCCCCGGAGGGGGCAGCAGCTGCTGGGTGACACTGGCTGAAGACTTGGGTGGGTCTGGAAAGGGCCCGGGGGCTCATCAGTCAGTCACACACACACACACACACACACACACACACACACACACACACACACTGACCACTGAGGGGTCATCATAGGGCCTTGGGCTAGACCCAGGAACCCGGTCCCAGCACTTTTTTTCTTACGGTTTTCCTAGCTCTAGCCAGCTGTTGTTTCCTTTTTCTCTCAAGGATCACCACCAGGGAAGGGGGTTGGGGCCTCATCTCTACTCCAGTTATCCATGAGGATGTGTCCTAATGAACAGCGGTGCAATAACAGGGTACCACAAGGGGCTGAGGCCTCGCATTTATAGAGCAGGCTCATGGGTGTGGTCCAGGTTCTGCAACCCCATTGGCCATTGAGAATTCCAAACTGCCCTGGGACCCCTGGTTTCCATGTCCTGAAGCCCAGACAACCGGGACGTCACAATGGAGGCTGTACCCCCTCCTGCTTGTGCAACAGTTGGGCCTGAGGGAAGCTCCCCCAGCCCCACCCCAGGAACCCCAACACCCCCCCTTCCCCAACATGGCTCTGAACAGCAGGACAGAGTGGACAAGGAGTGTCCTCAGAGGGAAAGAGCATTAGTTTATGCCCTGACCCTTCCCGCCTTGCCATCGTTCAGTCCACTACTTTCTCAGTCCCAGATCATGTCCAGAGGTCCCTAACCGTAACCCTTGTACTACATTTCTGCCCTCTCAGTATGTGTTTCTAACATTGTCATTCTAACCTCTGCTGAAGTGTGAAGCCAGTACAAAGAACACTTACTGGTAGGAGCTTCTCAATCTGAAGTACTTCTGAATCTCAAGTATCAGCCCTGTCTCTCCTTCTGTGGGCAGCCTAGAGTTGGCTATCTGGGAAGAGCGCTAGTTCTTAAGGAAGCAGCATGTGGACATTCAAACTATTGGGGTCTGTGGTCTAAGGAATGAGTGCAGCACAAATGCGTAAGTTCAACAGAGCTTTATTTCATGCCAAGACAGAGACCCCATATTGATCGATCAATCAACCAGAGTTGTCTCCCCAGAGAACCAGCAAGACCCTACATCTCCAAGCCCCTTTTATACCCCGAACCCAACTGTCAACCGACCTATTCCCTGTTTGGTGGGTCTCGGGACAATTAGGGACTTTCTGGCCCGGGATTAGCTGCCTTTTCTGGGTCTGTTCATTCAGTTATTTCCTCTCTCTCCCCAATTGGTCCCCCAACTGCTGAAGGAGGTGGTCACTCCAGCTAGGTGGGCTTTGGAGGGCCCTGACGCAACCATGAGGCCAGCATAGCTCCAAGGACGGGAGTACAAGCTTTGCCTACGGAAGGCCTGGATTTGATCCCTAGACCACCTCAGACCCTGAGCATGCCAGGAGCAAGCCCTGAGCACCCTGCCTGGAGAAGCACCTGAGCTCTGTGGGGTGTGAACAGTCAGCAAAACACATCCCAGAAAAGAGCACTGTTGTAGGCCTATGATACGTCGAGAAGTAGGAAAAGGGTGACTGTACATGGTGTGCTTGCGGGTAGTTTAAGAACTGTTGTAGCCACTCCCCAGCTATCCAGAGACGCTGCACCCTAAGACAAATCCAACCCCCCCTCCCCAGGAGCTCTGGCCTCCACCCCCACAGCCCAGAGAACAGTGGCATCGCAATGGAGGCTGTACCCGCTCTAGCTTGGCCTGAGGGAAGCCCCCCCTCCACCCAGGCTTCCCAACATTCCTGCTTTCCCAACATGGGGGCTTTGGACGTCCAGCCAAAGAGGGGCCAAGGAGCGTCCTCAGAGAGAAAGTGCATTAATCTATGCCCTGACCCTTCCCTCCGTTACTGGTGCCTGCTTGAGCAAATCAATGAACAATGGGACGACATTGCTACAACAGTGGTAAAGTGGTTGATACTAAAACACAATTTTTGGAAACAAGGATGTTTAGGGAGTAACTGCTTGCCACTGCAATGGACTAAATTTGTTTCCCAAATTAATTTATTAAAATTTTAATTCCAATGTAGTGACATATAAAGGTGAGGTATTTGAAAATTAAGTAGGTTTAGATGAGTTAATAGGGGCTGGAGCAATAGCACAGCTGGTAGGGCATTTGCCTTGCAAGCTGCTGACCTGGTTTCGATTCCCAGCATCCCATATGATCCCCCAAAAAAAGAGTAATTCCTGAGTGCAGAGCCAGAAGTAACCCCTGAGCATCACCACGTGTGGCCCCAAAAGCTAAAAAAAAAAAAAAACAATAGATGTGTTAACAAGGATGGAAGGCCAAGTAGTGCCTTTTAAAAAAATAATATAAGAAGATCATCTCTCTGTATATCTATATTTGTAACTATTTACCTATCTATCTATAGATATATCATTCGTCTGTAATACAGGAAATTTTAACTCTGACCAAGAGTTCACCTGAACAAGCACCTGATCTTAAACTTTCAGTTTTCATAGCTAGAATACGTACATACCTTGAATGACATTTTATATATTTCAAATATTTTAAGTATATGAAATGTTATACATTTCATATTTTAGTTCACATCATTTAATTTTTAGTATAATTTTATAGAAGCTAGAACTGAATGATACAGCTCATTTATAAAAGTCTAATTTAAGACTACTTTTGCCAACTTTTACTTTCAATTATCTGTTTCTCTATATTTTGGTTACCTAGAATCCACTTTGCATATACCCCTAAAGAATGGTTAAACTAGTACATTCTATCAAATTTATAATGTGAATTCCTAAGACTGTATTCATAGACCACTACATATATAATAAATCTGGCTCCCTTACACATATTAAGGAAAAACGGTAAGAAAAATGAATGCACTTATAATAATAAGCAGAAAGAAAAGAAATTAATTTTATCAGTCTCATTAATGATTTTGATAATTTACTTAAAAGACAAAATAATGCTCTCATGCTGATTTTTTCTTGGGGAAGCTACTGATTTAACCGGCAAAGCTATAGCCTCATCGAACTTTAATTCAAAAATTCTGTAATTTTAGAACAGTTTAGACTAATCAGATGAATAATTTGACTGTGATGCCTAAACCATTTTTTCACAATGATTCTTTTTCTTTGTTATCTGCGGGCTGGATAATGTTCACTACTCCTCCATCACAAAATAAATAAATAAATAAATAAAAGAGTAAGTCAGCGCTATGCAGAAAAAAAACATTTAAACAGGTTTCTTTGCATCGGTGATGAAGAATATTTAAATAGATTCTCTTTGAATGGGCCCTAAATGTCGTCTTAAGTATATTTATAGGAAGAAGTCAGAGGGAGTGTCACCACAAATAGAAGAGAACGAGGAGAGGGGACAGAAGCAGAGGGGTGCGGAGTCAGGAAGAACAGCTGCTGGACTCTGACGCTGAAGATGAATGAAGGGACTAAGAGCCAAGGTCCACAGCTCCAAAGGGAAGAAATAGATTCTTCCAAGAGTCCCCGAAGGGAGCCTAGCTTTGTCAACAGCTTGATCTGGGTCCCAAAAGACTCATTTCAGACTTCTGGCTTCCAGAATGTGAAAGATAATATATTACTTTGTTGTTTCAAGCTGCCCAGCCTGTACTGATTTGCAAGGGAAGCCCGGGGCGTGTGTGTAATACTGATGTAAAATTAGTCATTTTTCATTAGGTTTTATACATTCAGCTCTCCGAGTTGTAAGTTTTCTAACCATCCAAGCAAAAATCTGCATAAATCCTCTCTCTCTATGGAGATAAACATCTATATATTTGGGAATACTTGATTGCTGTATACTTTGGCTGAACACAATGAATCAGAGTCGAAATGTTAAGCAACATATTTTTCCGAGGCCAAGTTTGAACAAATTTTGTAGTTGTGTGCTTGAAAAACTTGACATGAGAACATTTTTGTTGAGGTAAAAATGACTACTTTTTTATGACACAGGTTATCCAGATATCTGATATGTACCTACAGAGTTCAACAATCCATTTCTTTGAACAATTATTGCTGCCACCAAAAGTACTTAATCTCTTTTTATTTAGAATACATCAAGCAACTGACAGGTTACTATTGATCCGTAGCTACAAATTCCTTTATTATTGTAAAAATGTTCACATTGGTCATGTTTAGAATATTGTCAGATAACATATACTAAATCAATTCTTTTTCTTTTCTCTCCTAACCACAATATTGGATCCATCCTGTAAGCAATAGCTAATAATTGCTTACTATAAGTTCAATATTGTTTTAAAATGTATACCTATTCTGCACTTTTTTTGAAGTCATATTAGTTTTGTGATCTAAGTATTGGTTAAATTTCAATTGAAAGTTTATAAACTGAGAAACAGACCATTTACAAAATGCACCAAATCATCATCATCATCATCATCATCATCATCATCATCATCATCATCATCATCATCATCATCATCATCCCATTGATTGTCGAATTTCTCGAGCGGTCTCAGTAACATCTCCAATCGTCCAAGCCCTGAGATTTTAGAAGCCTCTCTCTATTCATCCTTCCAATGATGCTGTACTGGAGGCTCTTTCAGGGTCAGGGGATTGAGACCCAGCTTGTTACTGGTTTTGGCATATTAATACACCATGGGGACCCTGAGAGGTTCTCCCATGTGGGCAGGAAACTCCCAGTAGCTTGCCAGGTTCTCCCAGAGGGAGAAGTAGGCTATAAGATATAAGACGTAAGACATAAGTCTTTGTGGTCGTGTGCTTCCAGGAGCTTGTTTTTAAGTCTCTGGATGCTGGCCGTTGACAGGATTACATGCGCTGGGGGCAGTCCCTGGATGTGACTGCCTAGCTACTGGGAAATGGGAAATCTGGACAGAGGAGGCCCAGTCCTGATCCGAGCAGGCTTGGAGGTCTCAGCCCTAGGTCCCACACACCTGAGTTCCTCTGCCGGTTCCTCCCTGGGACCTCCTTGGAGGGGATGACTCCAGCTTCCCTCCTTGCCCTGAGCAGAGCTCCAGGTGGCTGAAGACCTCTGGAGCCTAGCCATAGCCATGCTCACGGCCTCTCTCTACATGTTTGGATGAGCCTCACGCGTGAAGGAACCGGCAGAGGTACCGAATGATACATAAGTATAATTAGGAGTCAGCTTGTCTGCAGAGTTTAGCATCCTAATTCACAATGCCACAAATACTGTGAAACACTTGTCAGATGTTTCAGGTGAATGACTGATAAAGTTATCTTTGAAATATGAAGGTGGAAAGAAACTAAGTAACACTGAACAGAGGCCAAACATATACAAAAGACATTTGTGCACATACCTACAGAATTTTGGAGCATTCAGTACAGTGAATATATATGATGAACTGGTCTGGCTAAACACATGTTTTCAGTCCTCAAAACTTTATGTGACTGGCTACATCATTTAGTAAGATATTAGCTGTAGTTTCCAAACTAAATAATTGATAATTATCCAATTATCCAGAAAAAAAATTCAAAGATTTTTTAAAGTTATATATCTAGATGAGGAGATAGCTTGAGATAAGCTTATGCAGATCACTTTACATTATATGTCAAGTCATGGTTTGGCATACTTATACACACAGAGCTGAATGTGAATCATATTTAAAAATTAAAAGAAAAACAGAAGTAACTCAGATATAAGTACCTATTGTTATCAACTGATTTGATCAATCACAAAATAATTTAATAACAGAATATTATTCAAAGGAGTGATAACACAGCAGGTAGGGCATTTGCCTTGCACAAGGCAGACCCAGGTATGATCCTGGCGTCTCTCTCAGAGAGCCTGGCAAACTACCAAGAGTATCCTGCCCATAAGGCAGAACCCGAACCCAGTCCAGGGTCTCAGCCCCCTGTTTTTATGTTACAATGTGATTTTTAAATGACAATTTAGCTACTCATTTTTATAATGCAGACATTTGGGAATCTAGTGCGATTTCATGTTTGGGAATATTCAACCACTTTTAGACAATGGCTATAAAATACTTCAAAAGGACTCATGGTACCTAAAATGATGATCTCAAAGCATGAGTAGAATAAATTAGATTGATAAACTCCAAATTTAAGATTGTGTAGAGCCCGGCAAGCTACCGAGAGGATCCTGCCCGCACGGCAGAGCCTGGCAAGCTACCCGTGGCTTATTCGATATGTCAAAAACAGTAACAAGTCTCACAATGGAGTCGTTACTGGTGCCTGCTAGAGCAAATCAATGAACAATGAGACGATAGTGCTACAGTGCTACAGTACAGTGGTTTTATTGAAGGTATTCATATTTCATCATTTCCTTTGCTTTCTGGGAGGGAACCTCTTAAGGTCAGAGCTAGGTTGGCCTCTAAGCTCTGTTTAGGCTGTATAGACTCTACAGTTTGATCAGTGTTTCTCTGACATACAGCTGATTCACTGCAGTCCACATTCTTGGCCTGACTAATATGAATATATAAAGATTTATGACATTCTTGCAAGTGCTTACATTGCCAGCATGGTTCTTGGGACACTATTTCTAATGCCCTGGTTGTTTTGTGATCTAGATTTTAAGTAGATCCCCTCCTCCACCCCCCAATTCACAGCCCATGACCTGGTGCCTAGATCAAGCTCAGTTTTAACTGGTGGAACTCAATGCAGGGTAAATTTTTTCATCCCAAAGAGAAATTTGTTCATGTCTGGAAGCGCTATTTTTATCAGTTGTCACTGGTATCTCGTATAAGAAGTACATGATGAAGCTAAATATGCGAGGAGATTGTTGGTCAACTCAGAGTTTTCAGAGTGAAGCTTGAGAAACTCTTGCTTAAACCATCATGGAACCTAAATGAAGCTTCATGGCTCCTCAGCGTATTTCTTTCAATCCTGACATCGACAAATACCTGATTAAATAAACTCTATTTACCAGCCATCTGAAATACCTGAACTTCTCTTATTGGTGTAACTAATTTGACATCCATATGCATACCTCTAATTATTCATGGAGGGAAACAATTGTTATTACTAGAAGATTAGTTCCCTTCTGAGTTAACAGTGATTGAAGAAGTCATCTGAAACCTTTCTCATTCATTAGCACAGATAAAAACTGGAACAATACACAAAACATTTCTGCCGAGAGTCCCACTACCCAGCAGAAGAGAAAAATAAATGTTAAAATAATAATTCAGATCAAATACTTGAACAGTAATTCAAAACACATTTTTATGGTTAATGACCTAATTGGGGACTTAAAAAATAAAAATGAGAGCGCAGTGGCTCTGAGACATAGCACAACAGCAGGAAATTTGCCTTGCATGTAGCAGACCCGGGTTTGGTCTCTGACACCCCAAATATTCCTCTGAGCACTGCCTGGTGTGCATCCACCCCACCAACAAGAAAAGAAAAGTAAAAGTGATTTTCTAACAGTTTAAGCTGGACTTAGAAGTTTCAAAACACTACAGCAGTCACTTGCTTTTGTTTAAAGGGAACATTTGTAGGAAAGGAGATTTTATTATTATCACAACAGCATCATTGGTAATAGTTAACTATTTTTCTAATATAATAATAAATATGGAGTTAAAATAATCTATGCTGAGTTAAATTCCTCTTCAACTAACAAATAAAACCCATAGATCTCTAGATTGGCCCATTCTTCCAATCTCAGACTTCTCAGTCTTGTTCTACCATACACAGGTAGCAGTTCTGTTCTACAGAAATTGAGTTCAGTGAATGAGAAGTCTTCTATCAGCTCTTAGAAATAGAAATTTTTATCTGAGTCTGTGGATGTTAAGTCAAACACAGGAAACAAGCCATATTCCTGCCTTTTAAGTGCATACTGAAAAATATCTATGGACTTGACAGGTGTTGAGGTGCTAGCCATGCATGTGACCAACTCCAGTTCAGTCCCTGAGACCACAAATCATACTCTCCAAGAATCACCAGAAGGACCCCTGAGCACAGACCGAGAAGTCAGCTCCAAGCTCCATAGGGTGAGGCCCAGATCCTTTCCTTAAAATTACATGAAATATCAATATATATTATCTCATGCAAGAACCAGAATCTCCTGTTTTATATATTCCACATGTGTCTTCCAAGTTTAAATTTTGCACAGCAAATAACTCCCTTGGCCATATCCATAAGCTGTGACTCTTTCCATGGAATGGAGCAAGCTGGAAACTCTAGTAGACTAAGCCCTCCTAAGTAGCCTGGGAGAATTAAAGCACCAAACCGCACACAGAAGAGAAGGCCTAGCATCAACTGCACAATTACCACAGAAACCCTTGTAGACATCTCAGAGAGTTCAGTCTATATTTTTGGGGAGAAAATGACCTGAAACTTCCAAAATTTATCAATGAAAAGAATATATCACATTTTTTTCTAATTTGGGATAAGTAATGCATAACAGGCAACTTCTAAAATGACCTGACAGAATCAATGGGTCACAACTGTTATGAATGTCAGACAAGCTGATCTAATTAAAACAACACTTTATTTTTTATTTTAATTTTATTTTATTTTTAAAAGTTGCTCACAATAACTTGTTACATATAATATCCCAACACCAGTCCCACCACCGTTACACCTACCTACCACCACATTTTGAATTTTTCCACCCCAAGCCCCAAACCCTGCCCCCAAAGCAGAACCTAAATAATTTGTTCTGTATTGTTTATTCACAGAGTCTTTTGCCTGGCTGTCTTCACCAGGGCCCCTCGGAGAGGGTGGGTTGAGTTTTCTTCCCTGTCCTGAGCAAAGCTCCGTAGCCGAGGACCTCCAAAACCCAGCCAAGCCATGCCCAAGGCCCCTTTCCACATGTTCGGACGAGTCTCACACATGAAGGAACTGGCAGAGGAACCCAGGTGTGTGTAACCCAGGGCTGAGATCTCTAATCCTGCTTGGATTGGAATTGGGCCTCTTCTACCCAGATCCCCCATTTTCCAGCAGATAGGTGGTCACACCCAGAAACTTTCCCCGGAACATCCAGAGACTATGAAACCAAGCTCTCGGAAGCTCCCAACATCTTATAGCCTAGTTCTCACTCTTGGAGAACCTGGCAAGCTACCGAAAGTTTCCTGCCCACATGGAAGAGCCTGGCAAGCTCCTTATGGCGTATTCATATGTCAAAACTAGTAACAATGATGGGTCTCATTCCCCTGAACCTGAAAGAGCCTCTAATGCGGCACCGTTGGAAGGACAAGTAAAGAGAGGCTTCATTTGTCAGGGCTAGGACAAATGGAAATGTTACTGAGACCACTCGAGAAAATTGACCATCAATGGGATGATGATGATGATGATGATGATGATGATGATGATGATGATTGTTTATTATGAATAATCAAAAAAGTTTTCTTAGAAGAAAGTGTACGATCACTTTCTTATGATGACTATTGCTTATTTCCAGATCCAGAAGCAAAACAGATGGCTGCACGCTCAGTTTTATTGGAAAGAAAGTTCAGTAATGTTCATTGAATTATTTGATGTATGTATTTATCCACAATGAAATTAAATCTTGATGATGCTTGCTAATTTAATAAAGAACATTTATAGCAACAGTGCACTTTGTCAATAACTTGATAAAAATCTATCTTAACAATGATGAAAAAGTTTCATTTCTAATTCCAGAAAAGCAATACACAGGAAGGCGCAGAGAAGGCACTTGCCTTTTATGGGGCTGACATAGGTTTGATTCCTGGCTTGAATCTCCAGTTCCTGAGAACTGCCAGAGTGATCCCTGAGCACAGAGCCAGGAGTAAGCCCTGAGCACCATCGGAAGTGACCCCCAAGCAAACAAAATTGTAATTTTTCTTCTTATATCATACTACTGGCCTAGAGTAATAGCACAGCAGGTAAGGCATTTGCCTACCTGGGTTCGATTCCTCTTGGAGAGCTCAGCAAGCTTCCAAGAGTATCATGCCCACACAGCAGAGCCTGGCAAGCTGACCATGGTGTATTCGATACGTCAAAAACAGTAACAACAAGTCTCACAATGGAGATGTTACTGGTGCCCGCTCGAGCAAATTGATGAACAACTGGACAAGTGTTACAGTGTTATATATTATACTACAAAAATTATTTGCACTCCTAATAGAGTTAACATAAAGGAAAAATATGATTATAACTATGACTTTTAAAAATACTTTTCAATGCTCAAGTGTACTAAGGACAGTAACGTTTCATTAGAGATAATAATTGCAATGAAAAACTGACCCACATATTAGTTAACTGATATATTTTACATGTCCTCTATTTAGTCATGAAGAAACTGATAATCCAAGGGTTAAGCCAACTCGTATGGCAATCTGAGACAGAATGAAGGTGATCACATTGAGTGGTTCATTAAAACTGTTCCTGAAGCAATTATTCAACTTATCAGCAGGAAAGAGCCCCAGGATCCAGTCTGAAACTTCTCATCACAGCTGATCACATGGCTGAGACAAGAGTAGCAGCTGAGAAGAAATTACAGCAGCCCCGAAGAAAGCATATTGGCTGACACTGCACCCTAGACCCTTCAGGACAACTTTGCCTCCCGAAATCAGTTTGCTCATAAAAGTAATTAATTTTCAGACAGAGCTGGCAGAAATGGTGACAAAATCAATGTTATTAATTATTCCATGGGTGGTGTTGCGGTGAATTGCATAAGACCAGGGAGTTGACAAGTCAGGCTGTTTAGCATCAGGCAATGTTTGTAATTAAACGTATTCTCTTAATGAAAGTTGAGCTTCATATAGACAAAATTTAAGAAAGTAGAACACAAGTATGTTCTGATAGGCTCATAAAAGGGCAGACCAAAGGTTGCGGTACGTAATTTACTGAAAAGGTGGAAGAGTATCTCCTTGTTTCAGACATTCCAAAGTCAAACTCTCCATAATACAAATTTTCTTAAAAATCTCAGTTCTGATGTTCTCTTTGATGATAAACTTATGCTAGACAACCTAAAGCAATAAAATAATTCCAAAACTAAGATAATATTAAATTTTATCTCATAACAAAATCTTAAGTCCTATATCCATATGTATGACTGTTTGGACTTGTATTTTAACCTTGCCATTATTCTTCTATATGAGGTTTGCAAATATTGATACTATCTAGTTAAACTATTAAATTATATCATCTAAACATAATTATTTAGATAAATAATTAGATATATAATTAAATTAAATTATATTATCTAATTAAACATGGGCAATTGCTAGATATAATTTGTGCTTCTTAATATCTAGTCTATATATGTACCCAAATTAAAATATATGCTAATTAAGCTATATACATGTGTATACATACATATAAATACATACACATATACATATATATGTACTTGTGACTATCTGTTCCTACAGTCAAACTTGGAATAACCTTATTCTGAGACACAAGCACATTGTATAATTTTTTGGCACAGAAGATTTATACGAATGCATGTATGTATTTAATATCTCCATACATGCATTTATTAATATGTATTTAAATATCAAATATGATAAATATCTATATCACTCTATATAATATAAATAAATTCTGTATATATTCATATATTTCAATAAAAGTAGATGGAGACAAGAAAGATCAATCCAAGAAACACTTCATTCTCAAGGAAAAAGTGATTAAACATTAAAACACACTTCAAATACAAAGAAACAGCTTAAAGTTGTAAAGGAATATTTGTATATAATGTTCATTTTTTCATTTTCCATTTTCATTTTAGCTTTACCAATTATATATGCGACTAAATCTTAAAGAAGTGCCTTTTCACTTAATGAACAAGGAAACAGACCCCAAGCCCCAAACAGAACATCATCATAGTATATTGAGGGTACTAAGAGAAATGCATGTCTTACCTGTGGACCCTATAAAACATGTGTCAATGCTTTAGTGTACAATTTCCAGAAAAAAAAATGTTTTCTCACCACAGAAATCAGTTACAATTTAAGGCACCACAGACTTTGGCAGAAATAGCAAGACAGACACTTTTGCCAGGTACCAAAAACTTAGCAGTTATTCTAGTACCAGTATAATGGGTTAGAAGGTTATTAATGTGTCCTCAAGGCACAAAAATTAGTATCTGGATGACATTTGAAACAAGTTCTAGAATTTTCTGAAGTTATTTGAAATTTGTTTGGTGAAAGAGTGCATTTACATGAGACATGTAAGAGTAGAATTATAACAATATGTTTTAGTGTTTATACTTATCTAAGTGGTTTTGCATATAATTTAATATTTTTCTTGTTCAAACCATATATTCTCTGTAGAAGTATATTCTCTAAGAAGTAAGAAGAACACAGCTATTATTACAATCTCTGTGTGTGTGTGTGCAAGTAAATGTTACACACAGTGGCATATACAATCATTATCACATACCATTTATTTATCACAGTTTTGTGTGTATGTACTATATTTAAGAGAGATTTAAACATACAAAAGTAACTACTATATTGATACTGAGAACCTTTTATTGTTATATTCAATTGATTAAAAAATAGCATTTAGTAAAATCTGTTTTGGTAATTTAGAGGTTGAAAATTTGTATTTTATGTATTCTTTTTGATATTAATTATTTCCCAAAAAAGAAATGCACCTAGGTAATACCTGATCTCTTCACTTAGAGTCATTAAGCCCAACAACTTTTAAAGTATTTCTTAGTGGCCTAATTTTTACTGGTACTAAACAATTTCCTAAACATACTAATTAGATTGCATATTGTCATTTTAGCTTTCTTTTCAATATTGTTTTCTCATAATACTTGCTTTTTATTTTAATTATGAAGGAAAATCCATTTTCTCCATAGTAAGATAACATAGAAAGGAACTATGGCTTTAATACTTAAAATATAAATTTACTTTGATGTTAGTTTTAACAGTTTCCAGTAGATGCCTATGTTTCCCTTGAAAACATAAAGCTACTCATCTTTTAATGTAATTTTTACAAAAACTATAATAATATTATGAGTTTACCATGGCTGACTAGGGACAAACAGATGTCTGAAAATTAATGAAAAATATCAGATGAAACTACAGTTGTTTTGATGTATGTTTTTAAACGTTTACCAAAAGAGGAACTTTTTTTTGTAAAAATCCTTATTACTATAGCCAAAGAGTTTACTATAGAACATAAGAGTCTGTCTTTGAAAAAAAATATGCAGTATATCACTGTCACTGTCACTGTCATCCCATTGCTCATTGATTTGCTTGAGTGGGCACTAGTAAGGACTCTCCATTGTAAGGCTTGTTGTTACTGTTTTTGGCATATCAAATACACCACGGGGAGCTTGTCAGGCTCTGCCCAGTGGGTGAGATACTCTTGGTAGCTGGTTGGGCTCCCCAAGAAGGACGGAGTTATCCAACCCGGGTCAGCCACATGCAAGGCAAATGCCCTACCCACTGTGCTATCAGTCCAGCCCATGCAGTATATAAAAATTTCATTTTCAAACATATGCTCTTTAGACAAACTGTTGCAAAGTAATAATCATATTTTAAATATTTTCTCTCTCAGAAGACAGTAACATTGTCTGTACTGTTTTGACAGTGACAGTGAATAAAAGCAGATAAAAGCACTTTCACCTTTGTACAAGTGGAATTGTTCCTCTAAGAATTATTTCTGTTGGGACAGAGAAATAGTACAGAAGGCAGGGTACTTACTTGCATGTTGCTAAACAGGGTTCAATCCCTAGCTCCCCAGATGGTCCCCAGGGCCATGCCAGAAGTAATCTCTCATTTATGGCGATACCACCCTGAATGCATCTAATCTCGTCAAAAGTGATCTCTGAGGTCAAAGTCAAGAGTAAACTCAGAAAGTGCATGTGTGTGTGTGTGTGTGTGTGTGTGTGTGTGTGTGTGTGTGTGTGTATGTGTGTGTGTGTGGAGTGCCACTTTCAAACAAACAAAAAAATATTTTTATACATATGGAAAGTTCATTAGCTTAAAACTAAAAATGTTAGTGATTTTATGTTTGTATGTAACTATAAAAAGAAATTTAATTAAATTGTGCCAGCTAGAGTACAGCAAGATGCTTGTTTTGCAGTTGACCCATCTCAAGCGCTGAAGCAGACGAGGAGTGGGTGCTAAGCACTTCCAAGTATATCCACCAAACAATACAAAAAAAAAAATTCAGATATTTAACTAAAGACCCAGGAAACAAAACTCAATACAAACATAAAATTGCTGCTTAATTCATTTAAATACATTATAAAAAAATAATTGAAATAATGCACACATTTCCTAAACAGGAGTGTATTTATAAATGCATCACTCTCTAAGGTTCTTAAGGACAAATCATAGATAATTACAAAGACTCATCTTTTATTGTAGTACATCTTTTTATATATTATAATGCTAAAATGAAGTATGATTAAAATAGTACATAGATGGCGCTCACTGTGATAGTATAAATAGTGGGTAGCCATTGCTGTGAGGTTAGCATATATGTTTTACCTTATCTATGATTTTCATTCCATCTGCTTGTTCTCTCTGCACTTCCAGCTCTCCATGATAGCATCTGATATGAACATGGTATCTTGGGGCTACTCTTACGGGAAATTCTTGGAGCTGTTGTCCCTGGGTTCTGAAGTTCGGGTTCCCACATTTGTAACTGATGTGTGCAAAGCCCAGTTATCTCTGCTTCCTTCAATACCCCAGTGAAAAATCTCAGAAGATGCACTAGTCTCTTAGTCTAAGAGTCACTGTATCTTGAACTACTGTACCTCAATGACCAAGACTCACTCTTTCCTGTCAGCAGACCTTCCTTCCTTGGGTTTTAAAAAAAATCATCTGAGGCCCACTCTATCTCTTTGATGCTGTCCTGGAGTTTCCAGTCCTACTGAACCAACTCCAAGTAATTTTGCTTTTCTATGGAGATTTAGGTGCTGGATGATGGTTCTGTCCATGATGGCCGCTAAAGGATTGAAAGGTTCTAGAACTGTTACAAGAAATACTGTCAGAGGTGACCAGATGTAATGTAAAATGTAAAAGGAAGAATAAAAACAATTCAGGTTTTAAGCAAGATAGAGGATTTAAAAAAATCATATTCAAGGCAATAAGATGGAATTACTGTCTCATAGCTTTTGAAACTGGAAAAATGAAAACAATAATTAGGCCTCGAGTGTGGAAAGAAAATGAAAAAAATAAAGAAAGAAAAGTGATAAACACAGCTTACCTATCAAGGTGTTATAGAAGGAATTTTCATGTTCATAAATTACCTACCCTCCAGGTAATGAATTTTAATGTGAAGTAAATGCATATAAATTGGAAACAGCTCAGTGCAAATTTAGAAAAATGTCCTTAATCCAATTAAGATCATCAGGCCTCGAAAGGGTTATGCGGGCACAGCAGCAGCTTAATGACTTAGTCCTTGTTCAAAACAAAGATAAAATAATAAATATTTCATAGAAGGGGGAAATTCTTTCTATAAATTACCATATTACAGGAAGCTTCAAGCAACTTTGAAATAAAAGTTTTATAACCGATGGAGGATGCGACATTATAGTGTAGTCAAAATAGATACTGCTTTGTTTGTGAGATTTTTATTACTGTACAATAATATTAAACACATATTAAATTTTAGGTAATAAAAGATAAAATAAATCATGTTTTCTCAGATAATATTCACTCAGTTGCTATCCTATTCAAAAACATTTGGCAAGATATTTATAAACTTTTCAAGTTTATCCTCTATGACTTGAGGATAAAAATTAGTTTTCTAAGAGTACTATAGATATTCATGAAATGAATATGTTAAACGTTTACAAGGACACATTTCACTTTGAGATAAATATGTACTATTCATTAAAGTTTCATTGCAAAGTTTTTCTAACATCCTGTGCTGTGCCTGATGGTCCGGAATATAAAACCCTGCACAACTTAGTTACAGAAATGTGCAAAATATAAAATATACTAAAGAATAATGATTCAGAAAAAATGATTTATACACTTTTTTCTGTTATTTAGACAAACTTATTAATAAAATACCTACTTTTCTCTATATGTATACCTAAAATTCTGTCCGTAAAGATTTATTGTAAAGAGTAAGCTTCAAAAGAAATTCAAGTTAGATAATGGATTTTATTCACTTTGTTTTAATAACTGTTAAAGCAATTGACCTTTCTTATTGTTAATGATACTACAACATATGTAATAAAAAAGTATAGAATAAATGAATTTGTGATTTCCACAGAAAAGTCACCAAATGCCCGTTAGAGATTTTATTGTGTCCCAAGTAAATAAATTGAAGCCATAAATTCCAGAACCCCAAGATTCAACTTCCTTTGAAAATAGAGTTCTTGCAGGTATAATTATGTTAAATGTCAATATTATTCATACTGGAGTCACTGGGGTCTTTAATCAATTAGGATAGAAATTTTTAGAAAAAGAGGGAAGAGCTCAGGAGAATTTTCCACGTGACAAGAGTAATAGGGAGAGAAACGGCAGAGTTTCAAGGGAACAATTGCTAAAAATTTTCAGCAAACTAGCAAAAACTAAGAAGCAACAAAGAAAGATTTTCTCTTTGGAGGAGTTACTGAGTTACAACATCCTCCAAACTGACCAGGTATATCTGGAAGCCAGTCAGCAAGTAGGAAGAGGAATTAGAGAGACAAAATCAAAGCACAGGCCTTTTTGAACTGCTAAATATAATTTCAGTTTTTATCAACTCAGGAACTTATTTGCAAGACTGATCTTGAATGGCCATAGATGACGCGTTTTATACCACAACCCCAGTCTACCGATCTCAAATATTTTGTGGAAACTTCGATTAAGTACAGTTACCTCTACAGGCCTGATAATCTCAACAACAAATTTTGCGTTGTGTAACATATTTCTTGGCTCTCTTCTTCAAGCAGCCTCTCTATGGAACATCTCCAGGGGAGGAGATTTGGAACCTGTGAACAGCCTGACTCAGGCTGCAGGTGGCTGTGCTCTCTTGGATTCCATCTGCAACGGGAGCACGATCCTACTGAGAGCTCCATTCTGGATTTTCAGTTTCCCAAACTATACAACCTATATTTCCACTGATTTAAGCCACCCACTTGATAGTGCTTTGCTGACAACTCTGCAAGAAGAGGCACTGAACAAGTGGAAAGGGACTCATTTAATACTTGACCCCTTGGGGATTTCATATATATAAATTATGCTGTACACATGAAAAAGGATTAGAGAATGATTTACAAGAAAAGGCTTACTGAAACGTATCTTTGGGTTCAGAGGGATTATATAGGAGAAAGACACCTTGCACGTAGCCAGCCTCAACACCATGTATGATTCCCTGCATACCGTTAGGGAATATTCCAGAACACAGAACCAGGGGTAGTCCCTGAGCACTGCCTGGTGTTACTCCATTCCCTATCCCTCAAAAAAAAAAACCCGCAAGCCTAAATATTTAATCATTAATATCTTAATATCGGTCAACTATAATTTAAATCCAAACTAAATATACTTTAATAATAGAGCTTTGAACTACTATGAGAATTTTTATGCCCACAGTTCACACAGAAAAATTCACAAAATACATTTTGAAAGTAACCATGCTTTCTCTTTTCAGACACATTTATCCTTTATGATAAAGGCAGTAAATAACAAAGTTTATTTTTATATGAAGATATAATTTTAGCGGACTGGAGAGATAGCACAGTAGGTTCAATTCCTCTGTTCCTCTTGGGGAGCCTGGCAAGCTACTGAGAGCATCCCACTCTCAAGGCAGAGCCAGGGACGCTGCTCTTGGCATATTCTATATGCCAAAAACAGTAACAAGTCTCATCATGGAGACATTACTGGTACCAATGAACAATGGGACGACAGTGCTATAGTTCTACAGTGCTATATTTTTAGTATTTTAAATATCAATAGAGAATTTTTTTGAAGAATGGTCCATGTTATTTAATACAGAATCTTACACAGGTAGAGAGAAGCTTCTATCTGAAGATAAAAATTGCATTAAAGACGCTTCAAATTTAAGTAACTATCCTTGTGTTTTGTATTCGTCCCAAAGTTATGGATTATGATGTTACAGAAAAACTCTGGGGAGTGCTTTTGAGAGACAGTGAATTTCCAACAGACTTCTTCTTTAATCCAATATTAGGACTGGGACAGTTCTTGGGAAAGGGTCATTATGATAACAGAATGCTCAGGTGCACTTCAACAATAACTTTCAGGAAAGTTTGGATGATATATAATTTCTTTAATTTGCAATACCTGGAAAAATCAAACCTGGAATATAGCCAGATCATGGGTAATAAAAGAAATCCCATGTCTGGACCTATTTTCAGTGGAGCTGTTTTGGAGAAGAGCAAGAGTCTAGAATTTTCTAAGTTCATTTTAGTGATTTAAATTATAGGACAGAAATTTAAACCATAAGAGTCTATACAAAGTAGGAAAGGAAGCACACACACACACACACACACACACACACACACACACACACATACACATCAGTCCCAATAAGTCAGTTGGTTAGTTGTCTAGATTCTAGCTTCTGAATGTGTGGGTTGCTACCCTGTAAGGGGGTCAGAAAACTGAAAGTGAAGATGTAGCTGGGTTAACTTAGCCTAAGACACTGAGGTTCTTGTCCTCAAACAGTCAAAACTGAAATCAAGGAACCAAAAAGCAGATGGCCAAATCTAGTAAAATACTTCATTTGACTGGGATAGGCAGAGGAGAGCAAAAGGTTTCTTAAACCAATTCCAAGTGATGAAAAAAAATGAGCAGCTAGAATGTAAATGAAGATGCCATGGTTACAAAACAGTGGAATTAAGGTGACAAATATTGAATTCTTTTTCTGTTAGCACTACCTAATATCAGCTGAAAATAAGTCATATACATTTTAAGTGAAAGTGCGCATCATATCAATTTTCTCATAGGCCAAAGTTCAGCTTGGAAGAATTTTAAACTGTGATTTAAAGTGATTATGCGATTACTTTTGCCACTGACCTTATTGTCTCCTCGTAGCAACTGTGTATATTTTCTTGAAAAGTAATAGTGTCACAAGATTCAATTCATCTGTGGAGCATGGCGATGAGTCCTGGAGCAGATATGACCCAACCTTGCAGTGCAGTCCTGAAGCAAGGCCCCACAGACGGGAGTATCCGGGCAAAAGTTGGCAAAAAACAGGATGTCAGCACCGGGTGTTCGGCCTTGAGCCTCACTCAACCTCCTAGTGACATGTGCCAAAGACACAATAATTGTCACATATGCTCAACATGTCATCCTAACCGCAGCATCTAGACTTGATTGGGATTGGACTGGGAAAAAGTAGAGAAGAGAAAGTGATAGGTCAATAATGTGGAACTGTATGTGATTGGACCTTCTTGCAAGATGAGACTCTCTATAAAATATATGTGTATTTGGCAATAAAGGGAACAGCCATCAGCTGCTCCTACCCTGAGGGTGTTTCTCTATGCGCCCGTCATCCTCCGCCCCACGTCTGTACAGACCCGGTGCACAAAGTGTCCGGAAACCTTGGGCAAAACTCTTCCCCAGCATAATAGTATCACAAGATTGAATTCATCTAAGTAATTTTTAGTCAACCCATAAATAAGATGTCCTATATTATGTTAAAAGGTCAGAAAAACTTGAAAAACACTGGGAAACTAACAAAAAATATATTAAGTGTAAATTCACCAATGTGTTATCAAGAATCATAAGAGAAAATTAACATGCAATTTCACGAATCATGAATCACAAAAATCCGGTTAATTATCGATTTCTAGAGCGGGCTCAGTAACCTCTCATTTCCTCCTTTCCCTGAGATCTTAGAAAGCTATCTGGACTAGGCCCTCCCAAGGATGTCAGGGGAATGAGATCCAGCTTATTACTGGATTTAGCATATGAATACACCATGGGAAGCTTGCAAGGCTGTCCCATGTGGGCAGGAAACTCTCAGAAGCTTGCCAGTTTCTCCCAGAGGGAGAACTAGGCTATAGGATATCACGTCATTCGCTTCTGAGAGCTTGCTTTTAAGTCTCTCTCTGATGTTGGACGTTGATGGGATTACACACACCTGGGTTCCTCTGCCGGTACCTTCATGCACGAGTCCTGTCCGAACGTGTGGAGAGGGGCCTCGAGCATGGCTGTAGCTAGGTTCCGGTGGTCCTCGGCCGCTGGGAGCTCTGCTCAGGGTGGGGAGGGAAGCTGGAGCCCATCCCCTCTGAGGGGCCCCAGGGAAGACAGCCAGGCATGCGGGCAAGAGACTCTATATATTTCATTCTATTTATTTAACAACAATTCTATGTATTTAGATTAGACAAAGATGAAGAAAAAGTTAATGAACAGAAAACTTTGTCAGAAGCAAATATTTAGGTGTTACATAATGGATGAATGGAAGCAAAAAGGAATAGAGAGACAAAGCTGCCTGGTAGCTCAACAAGCTGACTACACACAGAAGACCCATGTTCAAGTCTTATATGAAAAAGAACACACACACACACACACACACACACACACCAGACGTACATTTTTTATTTTCTTGCAGTATCACTGGTCCATTCCTATGAGTATCATCCTACTTTATGTTCATTTTCTATTCACAAATTTTCATAGTTAAGATATGATATAGTGGGGCTGGAGAGATAGCATAGCGGGTAGGGCATTTGCCTTACATGTGGCTGACCCGGGTTCAATTTCTAGCACCTCATATGGTTCCCCTAACACTGCCAAAATAATTCCTGAGTGCAGAACCAGCAGCAACTCCTGTGCATTGCCAGGTGTGACTCCCCTCCCCGCAAAAAAAGATATGACATATTGTGTTTGGTCACATATTGTGCTGATTCAACTAGCCCAATTCTCCATTTTTTCTATTTTTTTTAGTTGACTAATTCAATCAGTAAAATCAAACTGTTGAAAATTCTTCTCTCATGACTTTGAAATTAGTGGATGTATTGGTCAACTTTTGCATATCCCCACCAATTTATCATGTCGAATAAATACCACAGAAATGAGGCTGTGTTCTACTGCCTCATTCTGGCAGTGCACAAGGTTGTAATTATTATGAAGTTGACTTTTGATATTTTATGATATTACTCTGTCCCTCTTGGAGAGCCGGGCAAGCTACCAAGAGTATCCCACTGCATGGCAGAGCCTGACAAACTACCTGTGGAGTATTTGATATGACAAAAACAGTAATAACAAGTCTCACAATGGAGACATTACTGGTGCCCGCTCAACCAAATCGATGAACAACAGGACGACAGTGCTCCAGTGCTCCAGTGCTAAGATATTTATATTATATTTCTTTTTATACACCTGATATTCAAGTACTATAGTATTTGAAGAATGTGGGTGATATGAATAAAATACTTTCTACAAAACCCTACTAGTGTTGGTATTTCATCAGTTTTCAGATATGTTGATTACAAGATGCATTATTTTTATTTATATGTAATCTGTTACAAAACACTATAGTTATAAATAAAGTATGATTCACTAACTTTCTATCATTTCCAGATGTTGTGCCAATTTACAAATCTATTGTGTTATTATGTATGATAGAAATAAATAAAAATCTATTACGTTAATATGTATGAAATAGAAATTCCCACAAAAGGAGTGTTTCCAGCCAATCTTAGCAAGTAATAGTTAAAGAACAGAGAATCACTTCAATTGCAGCTAGAACAATACAGTTGGACTTTTCTTTTATGATCAGTTCACAGATACTGAAATGGAAAACACATATTTTAGAAAGAATAAAAATGAACCACCATAAGCAGTCATACTTTATATTATGGGTAGTAGGAAAACATCAGAATTGAGAAATAACAAGATTTCAGCCAGATTTTGGGTAGTAGTACACTCTAAACCTCACAAATGATAGAAAAGGAGAAAATATTTAAGTTTAGGGAATGAAAATCTTAGAGCAGAGAGAAAAAGAACAGAAAGAGCACATTTATTTGCATAGCTATGCAAGAGTATGCACCCCAGCAGTGCTAAGCTAATAGCACCCTGCTTTCATGTAAACATTGGGGAAGGCTGAAGCAATTTTAGAAAACAAACATAAAGGAGATCTTGAAGCCATGATTTTCAAGGTTGGAGATCTTTTTCTCATCCAGTGGTGTGCAGTTCTGTGGGTTTGCTTATATTTTCCACCTAATGATTGAATAATGAATACGATTACAGCAGCAGGAAATCTGACAAGACAATCAGAAACAAACTTACAATTATGGATATTAGTTTACTAGAATAATAGAATTTTCCCCATTGTATAGTGACAAGCTGAATTTTCCCCAAAGTATACTGTATCCTTATAGAAAAACTAAACCAATTATTTTTTTTTACGGAGTCTGATTTAAAAAAAAAACAATGCATATGCATATATATAAGTATATAATATGTATATATGTTACTGGAAAGTCTAAAATTTTGTAGTAAGATGTTAATTTATGACTCTCATTCTGGTCACTGTCACGGTCATCCCGTTGCTCATCGATTTGTTCAAACGGGCACCAGTAACGTCTCTCATTGAGAGACTTATTGTTGCTGTTTTTGGCATATCCAATACGCACGGGTAGCTTGCCAGGCTCTGCTGCACGGGCTTGATACTCTCGGTAGCTTGCAGGGCTCTCCGAGAGGGGCGGAGGAATCAAACTTGGCTCGGCTGCGTGAAAGGCGAACGCCCAACTGCTGTGCTATCGCTCCAGTCCCTCATTCTGGTATTATTTTCAATACCATCTTCACTCTCGATATTTGCTAAGTTTAACAATACATCATATATCATTTACATGTCATTTAATGTACTAGCAGGCATTTTGAATTTTGGTGTAGGGGGATGGATAGACAATACAGTAGTCCAGGCACAGGCATTGCATGGCGCCAACCCAGATTCAACCACCAGCATCTCGTTATCTGATATTATGAGCATCACTGAGTACAGATCTGGAGGCCAACAGAACACTATTCGGGTGACTCAAGTAATCCTCTGTAATTCAGTTCCCAAGAAGCACTGCATTCCTGTGATCTAGAGTCCCTGGCAAGGGCCCCCCCCCCAACTTTCTGAGCATTTGAGAGGTCTATCACCAGTGAATAAATACAACTTTGGCTAGGATTAACAGGTAAAACATCATACAGCATCACATTAATTTCAATCAAAGCAGAAGGGAAGACATCCTAAAATTATAGATGCTCCATCACAACTTTAAAAAAATATTGTTAGCTTCAAAAGGTATGTTTCATGCTAGTATTTTAGATGAATTTTATTTGTCACAGTTTTTTGAAGTAAATGGGATGCCCCAGAGATTTTTCAAAAATAATTCAAGTAGATGGAAAATAGAACAGAATAGTCGACAGCAAGATGCACTATCCCAAGGCATTTGCATCCAGGGGGGAGTAATATTGGTGAAATATTCGATGTCTTCTCTAGTTATTTTATTATGTGTAAATTAAGTATATTGCTGCACTTAGAAAGTTTAAGAGAAAAAAATTAGTCATAAAGCTTTATCTATAAATTAGCCATAATGCGTGGGGTTTTTCTTGCTTTTGCGTTTAGGTTTTTGGTCCACTGCTGGCAGAGCTCGAGGTTATTATTTCTCTGTGGTTGGCGGTCACTCTTGGCAGTGCTTTGGGACCTTGTGGTACCAATCATTGAACCTAGGCCTCCTGGATGCAATGTATATACCTCACTGATCTTTGACCTCAGGAATGTTCTTCTCATGCAACTTGCTTCATCCGACCATTCCCAGACTGTGAAGGAGAGAACATTTGAAAGGCAGAAAACACTCTTCGAAGAATGCCAGCCCATAGAGTCACTCAGCTCGGGCTGACGGGCCATCTGCTTTTGTCATCACGAGGCAACACCTCTACCACATTTTATACCATACTTCTCCCAACCCATAAAACAAGTCATCTCCTGGAATGATGGGCAGGGCTGTTCACGGGCTTGAAGGTTACAGTGCAGCTCCCAAATGAGTGCAGTGACACTCAACATTTGCTAGTGAAAGCTTAAATTCATACCAAGGCTGTTGGCAGTTCCACATGTGGCCTTGGGCCTTTAGCACAGTTAAATAGTGAAATAGTTCAGACTTTTTCTTCCTTCTTCTGTTTGTCCCCTCACCATTCAGCACCCCCTCCCCAGTATTTATTTATTTATTTATTTATTTATTTATTTATTTATTTATTTATTGTGTCCCCTCTTGTGTCAGACATGATGGTGGGGACTGAACAAACAGATCACAAGATGCCAAGTGACACAGGGGCTCCCTTCAAGAAAAGACAACCATCAGAATTGTGTTTGTATTTAGGTTGTGGGTTTGCCACACCCAGGGAAGCTCAAACACATCAACTTACTTTATGGCATGAATTTATTTTTAATGGCATAGAGGCAATGTTATAAATTTTATGAAAAATTTGAGAAGGCAGGTGAGTTACATGACTATAAGAGAGAAAAATTAGGGGACTGGAGCGACAGCACAGCGGTAGGGTGTTTGCCTTGCACGTGGCTGAGCCAGGTTCGATTCCAGCATCCCGTATGGTGCCCTGAGCATTACCAGGGCTAATTCCTGAGTGCAGAGCCAGTAACC
The DNA here is from genome assembly GCF_027595985.1 of Sorex araneus. Taxonomy (NCBI): domain Eukaryota; kingdom Metazoa; phylum Chordata; class Mammalia; order Eulipotyphla; family Soricidae; genus Sorex; species Sorex araneus. The sequence goes on along the minus strand of NC_073303.1, from coordinate 188,819,811 downwards.
CCTGAGCATTTTCGGGTGTGACCCAAAAGGCAAAAAAAAAAAAAGAAAAGAAAGAGAGAGAAAAATTATTATCACGTGAGCATGTGTTTCTAGTTTCTGTGTGGGTTGGGTTTTGTTTTCAGGGACCATACCTGCAGTGCTTGAGAGATCTTGTGATGATTGGAATACTGCCTTGGGCCTCTTTGCACAGAGAGTTGTGCTCCAGCCCTTTGAGCTATCTCCTCAGCTCTCTAGGTTTGTAGAATCATTTTATACCTACTCTCAGAGTCTCTTTTCCCCCATACCTGGCTGTCTTCATCCGGGCCCCTCAGAGTGGGTGGGTTGAATTTCCCTCCTGGCCCTGAGCAGAGCTCCAGCAGCCGAAGACCTCCAGAACCCAGCCATAGCCATGCTCTCTCCAGACGCTTGGACAAGCCTCACTCATGAAGGAACCAGCAGAGGAACCCAGGTGTGCGAGACCCAGGGCTGAGATCTCCAAGGCTGCTCAGATCAAGACTGGGCCTCTTCCACCCAGATCCCCCATTTTCCAGTAGCTACTTGTTCACACCAGTGAACTGCCCCCAGTGCCATGTAATCCCATCAATGGTCAGCATCCAGAGACTGTAAAACCAAGCTCCCAGAAGAGAGCAACACAGAGTCTCTTGCCCCTGCACCTGGCTGTCTTCACTGGGGCCCCTCAGAGCGGGTGGGTTGATTCTCCCTCCCATCTTATAGACTAGTTCTTCTTCTTCTTGGAGGGCCTGGCAAGCTACTGAGAGTTTTCTACCCACATGGGAGAGCCTGGCAATCTCTCCATGGCCTATTGGATATGCCAAACACAATAACAATGATGAGTCTCATTCCTCTTACCCTGAAAGAGGTTCTAATGTGGCACTGCTGGGAAGAACTAGTAAAGAGAGGCTGCTAAATATCTCAGGGCTAGGAACAAATGGAGACGTTACTGCCGCCGGCTCGAGCAAATGGTTGATCAACGGGATGACAGTGACAGTGATACAGTGATATATATATATATATATATGTATATATACATATATATATAGGCACAGTCTATTGATTTATCTATCCAGCCAATCCCAAGCTTTACATAAGCATGGTGTGTCTAGATGGAATAAAGAGGAAGAGATAGAGAATAAAAAAATATTTAGTTGTGATTGTTGCAAAGTCTTCTATTCAAGTTTGTTACAAACTCATCTATTCAAGTTAAAAATTTTCCTGGGAATAAGGGAGTAGATGATGATTCTGAATCCCAAATGTGTAAAGAAACACTTTGAGCAAAAAATAACATAATGAACATTTAATCCTTGAGACTCAGTACTCCATAGGTATAGAATAAACTATTGAGATGCCATTTGGTGCAATCTCAAGAAGATTTAAATACATTTTTCTTGGGTCAGAGAGATAATTCAGCAGGTAATACTTTTATCCTGCATGCCTGACCTGGGCTTGGGCATGAACTCAAAATAAAATTAAAATAAGCACTGTCATCCTGTTGTTCATCGCTTTGCTCAAACAAGCACCAGTAACGTTTTGTGTAATCCCATCAACCGCCAGAGACTATGAAACCAATCTCCCGGAAGCTTTTATTGTCTAGTTATCCCTCTCTGAGAACCCGGCAAGCTATTGAGAGTATCTGACCTGCATGGAAGAGACTGGCAAGCTCCCTGTGGCATATTCATATGCCAAAAGCAGTAACACTGATGGGTCTCATTCCCCTGACCCCCAAAAGAGCCTCCAATGCAGCACCATTGGGCAGGATGAGTAAAGAGAGGCTGCTAAAATCTCAGGGCTTAGACAAACAGAGACGTTACTGGCACCCACTCGAACAAATCAATGAACAATGGGATGAAGTGATACAGTGATAATTTAATTAATTTATGAATTAAAATAAATTAATCAGGATGCCCCATAAATTAAAATAAAAATACCTTTTTCTTTCTCTTTGAACCACACCTACCTGTTCTCCACTGTCTTTTCTGGCTCTGTTCTCACTGCTGATTAATGACCCCAGGCAATTGATATGAGGTGTAGAGGATCTTCTGGGGTCAGTTTCATTCAAGGCAGTTGCTTTAACCCCCCCTCCTCCCGCCACTCCTCTGCCCATTCTAGTTTCTTCTCTTTAGTTCTTCTTCAAGTCTAATTACTGTATAACTGTATTACTGTGGCCCCGTTGTTCATTGATTTGTTCAAGCGGGCACAAATAATGTTTCCATTCATCCCTGTCGCGTTCAGGGTCAGGGGAATGAGGCCCATTATTGTTACTGTTTTGAGCATATTGAATATGCCACAAGTAGCTTGCCAGGCCCTGCCATGTGAGATTCTGCATCATCACTCTATTCCCAGAGCTTTTGTTTAATAGTTTCTGGTCTTGGCCTTTGATGAGATTACATGGGGGGGGAATAGGGGGGAGGGCGCAGTTTGTGGATGTGACTGCCTAGCTACTGGAAAATTGGGGATCTGGGTGGAGGAGGCCTAGTCCCAATCCAAGCAGCCTGGAGATCTCAGTTCCTTCATGAGTGAGGCTCATCTAAGCGTGTGGAGAGTGGCCCTGAACATGGTTGTGGCTGGGTTCTGGAGGTTTTCATTCTGCTTAAGTATAATAGACCAGAAAATTGATTGATATTAATATATTTTCAAGTCTCACAATGGAGAAGTTACTGGTGCTCGCTTGAGCGAATCGATGAGCAACAGGATGACAGTGATAGAGTGGCAGTGATATTTTCAAACTTTTCCAATATAGTAAAACTTCTAACTGTCATTTGGTGTATGAGACCATTTATTGGCACTTAATATTCTTAATGTTCTGTCCTTGACTTTTTTATTTTTAATTTTACTAAATCACCATGAGATAGTTACAAGCTTTCATGTTTGGTATACAATCACACAATGATCAAACACCCATAAAAATATAGAATGCTTCACAAATTTGAGTGCCATCCTTGCACAGGGGCCATGCAAATCTTCTCTGTAATGTTCCAATTTTAGTATATGTGTTGCCAAATCGAGCATGTCGCTTGACTTTCATTCAATATATTTTACCTGAGTGGCAAGATTTACTCAGCTGAGAAAGCAGATGACATATTTGTCTCTCAAAGCAATTATTTCCTCACCAGATCATAAGAACAATAATAATCCATCTGGTCGTGCTCACCATCCTAGCTCATCTCTGTCCTAGTAACTGTTTGTAAAATCCACACCTTCATACCTTTTCCTGTCTCTCCTTCATAATGGCCACACTGGTTATATGCTTGTACCCAACAAGTGCATTTCTGCTTAATAATGTTGGGTTAATTTTCCTTATAAACCCAATATGTGGAGGCATACATATATCCCTATTAAGACACATGTACATCCCATTTATCTCTTTTAGGTTGTGTTCTTTATTTGTGACTCTTGACTCTTGTGATAAAGGCTATTTCTGTCTATTTTCAGACACAGCTGCTTGGTCAGAGTCTGGGGTGGTTACTAGCATCAAATAAGTCCTCAATAAGTACCTGGTGACTATATATGCATTATTATAAGCTATCTATTGATAGCTAGTCATGTAATTTCAGAATGTCAAGCACGGTTTGTGCAAGTGCAAAGAGGGTCATCTATATTTCAAACTGAATTCCAATAATTGAGTTTGGTTTCATTCTACTAAAATATCATTGCAGAAATTGGATTGAAATACATTATCCAGGCATTGGACCTATATTAGCAAATATTAATGTTAATAAACATGATAATGTAAAATATTTTACAAGATCCTTTATAAAATATAAATTAATAAAACATGCTAGATCAATAATAAGCACATGTGCTTTTATTATAATGTACAGAGATTGAGCCGTACATTTGAATACTTGTATTTCAATAGTTGATTTTTACCACCCAAGAACCCCTGATGACACTATATATTCATAAGCTGTAAAGAAAGTACAACATGCAACCTCATAACTTTTGAGTGTGAAATTGCTTATTTATTATGATAGATGCTATATCAATTAAAGACAAAGTTATTATTATAAGCTCTTCTTAATGCAAGAATATTTTGACTTGCTAAGAAGTCAAGCTAATATCTTGACTTGTTAAGAAGCAGTGGGAACAAGACTTATTTCCAAACCTCCCTGTAGATGAAATGCCTTTCAAGGCATGTGAGGAATGCTTCTGATTATTGTATGAGGCTTCTAAAATTTAGTTCTTATCTTTTAAACATGACTTAGGCCATATTTTATTTTATTTAGTTATTTTTTAAACAGATGCTTTTCTATTTTTTATTATTTGTTTGCTTTTTGGGTCACATCCAGAAATGTTCAGGGGCTACTACTGGCTCTGTACTTAGGAAATACTCCTGGCGGTGCTTGGGGGACCATATGGGATGCCAGGTCAGCCATGTGCAAGGAAAATGCCCTATTCTCTGGCCCCTTAAGTCATATTTTAGAAATGTATTGTTTTTTGGTATCATTGAGAAGCATAGAAATTCTGAGAGATACAGCTATACATAATAACAATTTAGGTTTTTTTTTTTCAGTTTTCCCTCTCTTCCACCTCTGATGCAGAATTTGCTGTAGATGATGCATTTATTTTATTACAGAGAAATTTCATGGACAAGTACTTTTGGGGATGTGAAGACACAGGGGAAAATAAACCCATCTACACACTTATCTTTTTTTAATTGAATTTTATTTTTATAAAGTTGCACAGTGGGTAGGCATTTGCCTCGCATGCAGCCGATCTGGGTTCGATTCCTCCATCCCTCTTGGAGAGCCCGGCCAGCTACCAAGAGTTTCCCACCTGCATGGCAGAGCCTGGCAAGCTATCCATGGCATATTTGATATGCCAAAAATAGTAATAACAAGTCTCACAATGGAGACGTTAGTGGTGCCCGCTCAAGCAAATCAATGAGAAATGGGATGACAGTGATACAATGGAAGCTATTCAGAATAATTTGTTATATTTAATATTCCAACACCAATCCCACCACTATATTTCAAGTATTTCTACATCTACCCTACAAAGCAGGGACTGGAGCGATAGCACAGCCGTTGGGTGTTCACCTTTCACGTGGCCGACCCGTGTTCTATTCCTACGCCCCTCTCGGAAAGCCCGGCAAGCTACCGAGAGTATCGAGCCCGAGCGGCAGAGCCTGGCAAGCTACCCGTGCATATTGGACATGCCAAAAACAGTAACAATAAGTCTCTCAATGAGAGACGTTACTGGTGCCCACTCAAACAAATCGATGAGCAACGGGATGACAGTGACCCCACAAAGCACGACCTAAATAATTTATTTTGTATTGCATGTTATGAATATTCTAATAAAAATGATCCAAAAAAGGTTCCTTAGGGGGAGAGTTACCCACCTATCTATGATGAATGCATTTGTTTGGTCACTGGAGAGAATTCTAGGACTTAGCGTGGTGTCTTTCAACCGGAATGTTACTTCACCTGAACAATGAAGCGGCCAGTGACATCATGGACATGCTACTCACATTGACAGATTCTCTGGCTTTTAGAGAAATGTTTTTGGGCTATTCCGAAGGAAAGGCTAAGGACTGGGCACGAGCAGTGGTTTAGTGGTGACGTCCTTATGCAAATCCTCCACAGTCCCTTATTCCCGATTCCCAGAATACTCTATCAGAGGTGCTACATGCAGGTGATGGGCTCATTCTCAGCATCACCCAATTCGCAGCCTGGGAGCAACTTCTGCTCCTGACTGCAGAAATAATATCCCAGAAAGCCGGCTCTGCTCTGTGGGGCTGCTTTAATGGTAGTGCTAGTGCTCAGAGTAAAATCGATCTCACCCTCCGGGCTTGTTCTCTTAAAACCCTTTATCAAGCTCAGTAACGCTGGAGTAGAGCCTCCAGGTTTTGCATCACCAGCATCCTCCTTGGGGGACCCTTGCCAGCATCCATGTTGAAAAATGGAAGGAAGAACCCAGCCGCGCCCACATTGGTCTCTGTAGGTCTTGCATGCATCTATTTTGTGCAAACTCAGCATCTTATAGGCACCCCACTTTCAGTCCTGCAGCCTCAAGGAGGTTTTGACGGATACAGCGTCTTTATCTGAAATGTCACTCAAGTTCATTGCCTGCCGTGAGATTTCTGCGACTCCTCTTAATAATCTAGTCTTGGCTGTGGGAATCAGTTGAGAGAAATGTCCTTGATCTAAAAGCCCTATGAGAAAATCAAGTCCTTGTTTCTCATTTGCACTCCTTATATCAATCTATGTTTTTAATAGATGATTACTGAGGCTTAATTTAGTGAATATGATCTTCGATCTTTCAGGATCGCCCACATCAACATCAAAATATTCTATACTGTGTGCCATCTTAGGCGTTAGTGTTAGTAAAAGTGGAACTGCTTTCTGTACTGGCACTTCCTGGATTTCCAGGACCAGGTACTTACACCGGAAGTAAACTAACTCCTTTTCTATAAAGCACAGTATATGTTAGCATGTATTTTTTTCCGTTTGTTTCTTTTTTGTTTGTTTATTGCTCTTTTGCCACAAATCCTCCTTGTATCAATCAGTTCTTTAGGTTTTTTGTTGGGTAAGAACTCTCAATCCCTTTAGTCTGTTAAAGGTTTCCTACTGTGTCCCATAGGTTTTGGTAACTCGTGTCCTTATTGTCGTTCGTTTCCAGGAATCTTTTGATTTCCTCTTTGATTTCCTTTCTAAGCCACTCATTGTCAAATAGTGAGCTGATTAATTTCCAGGTATTTGATTTCATTTTCTGTTTGTGTGTGTGTGATTCATTTCTAATTTAAGTGCATTGTGGTCTGAGAAGATCATTGATACAATCTCTATTTTCTTAATTTTATGGAGGTATGTTTTGTGGCTCAGCATGTGGTCTATCTCGGAGAATGTTCCATGTACACTTGAGAAGAATGTATATTCAGCTTTTTCAGGATGAAGTGTTCTGTATATATCTACTAAATCCCTTTCTTCCATTTCTTCCCTCAGATGCTGTATGTCCTTGCTATCTAGAGTGTGGTTGATCTATCACGAGGTGATAAAGCGGTGTTGAAGTCTCCCACTAGTATTGTGATGCTATCGATGTGTTTCTTCAAGTCTATGAGTAGTTGTTTTAAATACTTTTCTGGTCCTTCATTAGGTGCATATATATTTAGTATTGTTAGTTCTTCCTGTTGTATAGATCCCTTTATCAATAAGAAATGACCTTCACTGTCTCTTGTGACCTTCTTCAGTCTGAAATCAATGTGGTCTGATACTAAGATAGCTACCCTAGCATTTTTTATGGGAGTTTTTCGCCTGTAGGATTGTTTTCTAGCCTTTGACTTTCATCCTGTCTTTGCTTTGACTGTGGAGATGTGTTTCTTGCAGGCAGCAGAATGTTGGGTTCAATTTTCTAATCCATCCTGCCACTCTGTGTCTTTTAATTGATGCGTTTAACCTATTGATGTTGAGAGAGATTATTGTTATGGGGTTTTGTCCCATTTTTCTGCTGAAGTTTGGTGTATTTGAGGGGCCTGTCTTGTCTTAAATTAGCCCATTCAGTTGTTCTTGTAACCATAATTTTGAGTCTATGAAGTTTCTGAGCTGTTGTTTATCTGTGAAACTGTGTGTTTTTCCTCCTGTTATGAATGAGAGTCTAGCTCAGTAGAAATAACATATGTACCTATATATTTATTGCAGCCCTGTTTACAATAGCCAAAATATGGAAACAACCTGAGTGCCCTAAAGCAGATGACTGGTTAAAGAAACTTTGGTACATCTACACAATGGAATACTATGCAGCTGTTAGGAGAGATGAAGTCATGCAATTTGCTTATATATGGACAGACATGGAGAGCATCATGCTAAGTGAAATGAGTCAGAAAGAGAGGGACAGACATAGAGGGACTACTGCACTCATTTGTGGAGTGTAGGGTAGCATCACATGAGGCTGACACCGAAGGACCATAGATACAAGGGCCAGGGGGAATGCCCCATAGCTGGAAAATTGCTTCATGAGCGGAGGGGAGAGGGCAGATGGAATAGAGAAGGGATCACTAAGAAAATGATGACTGGAGGAATCAGTCGGGATAGGAGATGCATGCTGAAAGTAGATAATGGACCAAACATGATGACCTCTCATGTCTGTGTTGCAAGCCATAATGCCCCAAAGTAGAGAGAGAGTATGGGGAATATTGTCTGCCATGGAGGCAAGGGGAGGGTGAGAAAGAGGGGGGTATACCGGGGATATTGGTGGTAGGGAATGTGCACTGGTGGAGGGATGGGTGTTTGATCATTGTGAGATTGTAACCCAAACATGAAAGCATGTAACTATCTCACAGTGATTCAGTAAAATTAAAAATAATAAAATCAAGGACAAAACATTTAGAATATTAAGAGCCAATGAATGGTCTCATACACCAAATGACAGAGTTAGAAGTTTCACTATATGGGAAAAGTTTGAAAATATCCCTCTCTTTCTCCCTTCCTCCCTCTACCCTTCCCCCTTCCCCCTTTCCTCCCTTCCTCCCTCCCTGCCTCCCTCCCTCCCTCCCTCCCTCCCTCACTTCCTGCCTTCCCCTCCCTCTCTCCCTCCCTCCCTCCCTCCCTCCCTCCCTCCCTTCCTTCCTTTCTTCCTTCCTTCCTTCCTTCCTTCCTTCCTTCCTTCCTTCCTTCCTTCCTTCCTTCCTTCCTTCCTTCCTTCCTTCCTTCATACAAATTTTTAACTTGGACTGTTGAATTTTTGAAATATAATGTTATATACTGGACTATCTCTTCTTAAACAGATTAAAATGATGTGTTTTGCAAGAACTGTCATAAATAAGTAAATTAAAATGACAGTATATCTTCAGAGAACCATTATATACAAAACTTAGTCAATTTCAAATAAGCTTCCTAGGAAGTATTGCTATATGATCACTGTATGATTTATAGATAATAAAATGATAAATGGAAATAGATGTGTTTCCTCAAATATATCATATTTAAAACATAAATTCACCTCACATGGGTTACCATACTGATGTAAAAAATGTTAAATAATAAAATGCATGCACAATAGTTAATATATTAATTCTTTTGAATTATTGATTTTGTCCATTTACTAATTGCAGGCGACAGTACTACAGTGCCACTAATTTCAGTCCTGCTTTGCATTTCTGGTTACTTGCTCATACAAAATGACTAGTCTCCACTCACAGATTTCATGTGTTGTGTCACAGGAAAGTGTTGTCAAAGATATTGAAATGGAAGGAGCTATTTTTGGAAGTTCTCCATTGCTTTAGTTATCGCTCCAAGCACCAAATATTTTGTTATTAACTTTTCTGCATTTTCACAGATATTTATGTTAATGTTGTAACGCAAACATTAACAATATTTTGTAATGTCAGCTCATTTCTATACATACATTTAAAAGCTTCAGAGACCTAGTATGCTTTATATTGGAAGAGACAAGCATGCTTATTACAGCAAATCTTGCTATAGTAGAACTGGAAATAACAGTACAAATTCAACTCAATGTACCGCATACAGCTTGTAGATTCATCATCAAAATGTCCTTTGAGTTTTGCTTTCTTCATTTAAGAAACAAATAGCAATCTACAAAGAAACATTTTATTTCCCAAAAGCAATATTCTGGAAAATTCTTATGTAGAATTTAATTAGGTATGGTGTCTTCAGTGAGCCATGGATTCTCTCCCAGATGATTTCTGAAATGTCTACCTGTAAGCAGATCTATTTTGTGTTCCCTTTCAAGAACGAGGCATAATTTGTCTTATTACTGCTTCTAATCAAATTACTCTTCTTTAATCATCATTCCAAATAGCATATTTAAAGAATGGGCTATCTTTTATCAGTAAGTTATTAATTAAGATTTTAGCAGAGATGTACATTTTACAGAGATAAGTATCCATTTTTTAAGAGAACACAAAAATGTGTATGTTCTTAATTATTTCATCTAGTTATATTTTAAAACATCTATAAGTGGGACATGCCAGATAAAGCATTTTTATGGAGAACTATTTGTGGAAAATATGGCTTTAATTATACATCACAAAAGTGAATTTTATATTATGTCCATACAGGCCCCATGATATTTTCTATAAATAAAGTTAATATTAAAATAATTTAATTGTAAATTTGATTTATGTTGTGTGTTCTTTAGCACTAGAATAGACCCATATGTTCATACTCAAAATCACATAGTAGCATACCTGTCAAAATTGCATACTTGTAAACCGGAGATGAAACATCATATATTCAATTTAGAGTCTCCAAATAATAGCTTAAGAACAAGATAAAATTTCAGACCTTTCATGGTTTTTGACAATTTTGACACTTTGATAATGAACATATGATACTGGTAGACCCGAAGACCATGACTTTCTGGAAATAGAACAAAGAATTTATGAAGTGATTAAGAGTATTTGAGCAAAATCTTTGTAAATACACAGTGAATGTAAAAAATTTCTGTTGTCAACCACACACATGGTTTTCTTTATGCTTGAAACTGAGGAGAAATTGGGCAGGTGACTGAAAACAATAACATGAAGTAGAAATAAAAACTGAACAAGGTTGGATTGATTTTTTTCTTCTCTGATGAAGGAATGCTATTTGCTAAGTGTAAATGATCACCTGGACTATCTTCTTATGAAAATCATCACTAAGCTCCAACCAGTATAGACATCAATCTATGTACTTTGAATGCACTGCACATAAAAGGAAACTCTTTCAGATTGACAAAACAGGTAAATGATAAAACTTGCATGGAATCTCTTGGGAAAGATAAGAGTAAAATGTGCAACATACACACAGAAAAATGTCAACACTGGAGTGATTGGGGGAATATCCACATCTTATGACTCATTCCCTCCTACCTTAACGTTTACTTGAAGTTGATACTGAAATTTCAACTTCAGATCTGAGCGCAGTTAATGTGAGAGAAAGTTTATTTCACTTCAGATCTGAGTGCAGAGATGAGTGAAGATTTATTTGAAATTAATACTGAGATTATAACTTCAGATTTGTACTGTTGACCCTACAATGGTACTCTGACTTTCTTAGAGAGACTTTCATGAGAGAAAAATTCTTTTGAAAGAATCATAATTATGCTACTGGAAATGATTATAAGTATTCAAATTCTTATAATATCAATCATTGAATTTATAATACTATTAACAATGAACATTAAAGAATGCATCATTATCCTCATCATCATCCCATTGATCATCAAATTTCTTGAGCTGTCTCCATTCGTCCTAGCCCTGAGATTTTAGAAGCCTCTCTTTACTCATCCTTTCCAATGGTGCCACACTAGAGCCTTTTTCAGGGTCAGGAGAATGAGACCCATCATTGTTACTGGTTTTTGCATATGAATACGACATGGGGAGTTTGTGAGGCTCTCCCATGTGGGCAGGAAACTCTTGGTAGCCTATAAGAACTAGGCTTCTGGGAGCTTGGTTTTATAGTCTCTGGATGTTGGCTATTGGTGGGTGCTGGGGGCAGTACCTGAGTGTGACTGCCTAGCTACAGGAAAATGGGGAATCTGGGCGGAAGAGGCCCAGTCCCAATCTGAGCAGGCTTGGAGGTCTCAGCCCTGGGTCCCACACACCTGGGTTCCTCTGATGGTTTCTTCATGCGTGAGACTCATCTGAACATGTGGAGAGGGGCCTTGAGCATGGTTGTGTCTAGGCTCTGGAGGTCTTTGGCCACAGGAGCCCACCCGCTCCGAGGGACCCCAGGGAAGACAGTCAGGCGCACAGGCAAGAGACTCTCTTTTGCATTCTAAAGATTGCAAAACTAAGCAACTGATATAATTGTGCCCTAGAAAACACCCCTAAACCTTATGTAGGAACTTGGCAAGCACTTAAGAGAAGTTATCTTGTCAATGGAGTGGTCTGAAATGGAGGTGGTCTTTTAGAAAAAGGTCACAAGCAATGAAAGGAAGCACACTACTAGCCTCAAGCTAGAAAATAGCTCTGATGAATGAAGAAAACAATCCTTAAATCTAGAATGAAACTGTTCATAATGAAGTCCTCAGAGTCTGATGCAGAGTTTCTGGTAGATTTGTTATAAGTCTGTTTTGAGGCATTGGGAGATGAATATTACTGAACCTCATTTACTAGATGTAAGACCTCATCTAGCACTTCATTAACCTTGTACCTCAACCTCAGACGCTTTGAGAAAAACATGACTGGGGACTAACATAATATCGAATCCAAAGAAAACTTAAAAGTGTATGCACACATAGAACTGAAAATAAAATATAAAAGATCATAGAATAAATTACAGAGGATGCAGTGTTGAAGAACTATGCATGTGATGATAGTCAAGTGTAGAACTAGTGAGAAATGATTTAAACATTGAGTAGGGCATTTGCTTTGCATGTGTGGGCTGACCCAGGTTCAATTCCCAGCATCCCAGATGGTTCCCCAGCACTACCAGGAGTAATTCCTGAGTACAGAGCCAGGAGTAACTCTGAGAATTGCAGAATGTGACCCAAAAAGACTGCCCCACACCCCACAAAATGCAAATAGCTTCAGGGGGTTAGGCAAGGACGGACCTATTAAAGGGTGTGAAACACAAAGAAAGTTTCAGAGTTCACCATGAGAAATCGAAAGTGAGTAAAAATACAGAACAAGAACTTAAGAGAAAACTAGTATCAATAGGAAAGAGTTGAGAAGCAAACATTACCATTGAGAAGAAATCATTTCACCAAATCAAGAAAAGTATCTCTATTTTATTTTAAGATTTCAAAGATTTTTTTCTAATTATTTTAGAAGTTCCCTCCTCCGCCCCATCATCCCCACTCTCAGTTTCCTCTTTTTGTCCTGCCTTCTGATTGTGACTTTCTAGGACTGAGTTTATTTTACTATAAGGTAGTCTTTGATTGTGGTTGATCTTTTATTCAGATGATGCATTATTATCCATGATCTCTGCTATATCACTGTATTACTGTCATCTCATTGCTCATTGATTGCTCAAGTAAGTGCCAGTAACGTCTCCATTTCTCCCTGTCGTGTGCTAGTGTAACCCAATGGCATCTGCTTGCTCCAGGAACATGAAGAGCACATTATTGTTACTGTTTTTGGCATATCGTATATGTCACCGGTAGATTGCCAGGCTCTGCTCAGCGGGCGGGATATCCTTGGTAGCTTGCCAGGCTTTCGGAGAGGTATGGAAAATGAGTAGGGAGTGAGCGTCTTCTCTAATGTGCATAAATATATAACATATATAGTATTTAGTCCATGTTTAATTTTTCAAAGAAGCCTCTCATTGCCCATAGGCAGGTTCAAATGGAGTCCCACCATGACCTTCTCTTTCTCCCACAGCGGCTGACCTTTTGTGTCCCAAGGGAAGATTATGACAGTATGAGGACCAAAAATTAAGTGTGAAAGCAAAAGTTGGTTAGGATAATGAAGAGAAAAGAACTGATTGAGTTTCATATTCTGTGCATTTTTATGAGCACATATGTCAACATTGTTTAGACTAAAATTTGGGCCCTAAGTATACATGCATACATTGCTGCAATTGTACCTTAAGAGAAACTTTATAGAATAATGCGTAACTCTTTTGAAAGAAAAAAATAAATATGCTTGAGTTTATTATGTTTATAAAACTCCAATAGTAGGCACAGATTCTTTCATTTTTCTTAACCCTCAATACATGAATTATGAATTTGAACAGCATTCGTTTCCATAAAATTTAAATAGAAAATGTTGATGAAAATATCGATTTTTGAATACGAACCATCTGTTTCAAATACATTTTTTTCTATTTTGGAAAGTGCTATAAACAAATATCCAATTGTATTGACTGAGGTCTAAAACACTATAATGAATTAAAATACAAAATGCAATAGCATTTTGACATAGTACTTTGATTTCTATATTAAATATTGTTCATTTAATTTAGGAAAAGAATGCATTGTTTTGATCCAGTTTAAAAATATAAAATTTAATTCACATTGTGCTTCATTTTTACTGAATATTCTTCATTCTCCCATATTTCATTTTATGATTTTATTACTAAATGAAATGATGTCTGTTTCTTTGGGGAAAATGCTCTTTATCAGCTACAATTATTTTGCCCAGAACAAAACCAAGCAAAAGAGAAAAGACAATAAAAAGCTTCTATTTTAAAAGTAGATAAACTTCACTTAATTTATAGAAACCCCATTTAGTTTAATGCGATAGGCAATAATGAGGAATACAGTTTTGCAGCGTGTGTGGTCATGTCTGTAATGTATTTCAGAAATGAATAAGCATGAGCCCTCAGTGTTGAGGCTGTAATTATTAGAAAGAATGTACATTACTTGAGTGCAGTTTTTCCAATAAATCACCTAGAAACTAGAAGCATTTTTCTGCAGATAGGCTATATCCTACAAAATAAGACATTAAAAAAATCTATAGTGTTCATTAAACTTGATGTCAAAATAGCTCTACTAACTGACTCTTAGCAAGGCATTAGAAAGAAAATCGAAAGGAAAATATCGCACATCAAACAATTCATGACATACAAGTAATATAGAAATAAAGCATTTTCCTGGAAAAAAAAGTACAAGGAAATGTTTGTGTTTCAAGGATCATCTTTTATGCTTTTGTTTCATTTGTTTGGGGGAACACCCAGCAATGATCAGGATTCACTCCTGGTCCTATACTCTGGTTCACTCATGGCACTGCTCTCAGACCCTGTGTGCTGGTGACATCAACTAAGTTTGTCTAAGAGAATGACACAGGCTTTAACTTCTGTACTATTTCTCTATTTCCCTCATCTTCTATATCTTTATCAAAGAGCAATCTCTTACATTTTCTTATTAGTTTGATAGCATGTAAGGGGAATTGTTTCAAAGTATTGTTATTTTCAAAACCAGAGTATTACCCTAGTTTGAGCTGATTTATAAATATGTTGAGGATTATTACTTTGTGATCTGAGTTATTTTTAGTGTAGGAGGAAAGGGGACTAGAAATGTAACACAGCTGGTGAAGTACTGGCCCTGTACAAGGCTGGGTTTCCCGGTGGCATCCCAGATAGTATCCCTGACACCCAGCATCCAAGGGAGTGATTCCTGAGCACTGAGCCAGGAGTAAACCCGGTGCACTGCCCAGTCTGGCCCCCAAGCAAACAAATAAAATTTACTAATTTTAGGGGCTGGAGCAATAGCACAGCGGGTAGGGCACTTGCCTTGCATGCAGCCGTCCCGGGTTCAATTCCCAGCATCCTATATGGTTCCCTGAGCACCACCAGGGGTGATTCCTGAGTGCAGAGCCAGGAGTAATCCCTGCGCATCGCCAGGTGTGACCCAAAAAAGCAAAAAAAAAAAAAAAATTTACTAATTTTGTTATTTGTTTGGACTGGAGCGATAGCACAGCGGGTAGGGTGTTTGCCTTGCACGTAGCCGACCCGGGATTCCTTTGTCCCTCTCAGAGAGCCTAGTAAGCTACTGAGAGTATCCCGTCTGCAAAAACATATTTTATGCCAAAAACAGTAACAAAAAGTCTCACAATGGAGACATTACTGGTGCCCACGTGAGCAAATCAATGAACAACAAGATGACAGTGCTACAGTACATTATTTGTTTGGTTCTGGGAACACGTCAAGTGGCAGTGCTCATGACTTACTCCTGGTTCTTCACTCAAGGATCTATAGTCTCAGGGGATTATATGTAGTGCAGGGGATAGAACCCGGGTTGACCACGTACAAGGAAAACACCTTAACCACTACTGTGTCATTGTTCTAGCTATAAACATAATTTAAAAGAAAAATAATACAGGGACCCTCTGCGCCTAAAGACTTTGATCCCAGAGATGTAACACATTCGGGCATCCAGTGCAGCATCCGATAGCGATGTACTGGGACACCAAACTGGGCTACAACTCTGTGCTGCCGGGGGTGGATTTTTTTCCTCCCCACCCTGTCTTCCTGCACGGAAAGCAGCGGGCTGGCGGCACCCACGTGGCAGGCGCCATCTTCTGTGACTCCAAACCCAGAGGTATTTGGTTTTTACTTTTGGGGCTCCCAGGAACTCGTGGGAAGGGGGCGTAACCGGCACGCCCTCGGCCCACATAAATCCGGAGCCACTGAGCGCGAATCGGACACTCTGCGCCTAAAGACTTTGAATTCAGAGACTTCTTACAGCAATGCACTGGGACTGTGAGCTGGGCTATGTAATTTCTGGCAGAATTTTCCCTGGACTTTATACAGAAATCCAAAACTTAACATTTATAATTGTTAGCAATGTGAATTGGTTCCATTTGAACAGGTCTGACTTGGGGGGGAAAACTCCAAATAATAACAGTAAGTTTTTGTTGAAATATTGAAGGTTTTTAATGTAGCAGCCACCTCTCTGGACTGTGAACTAAGCAAAAGCCCCACGCTGGCCGACGCGGCGTGGCGTACACTATACTATGAGGCGCAGGAAGGGGGATGAGGGGGAAAAAGAAAATAAAAAGGGAAAAGGAAAAAGGAAAAAAAAAAGAGAGAGAGAGAGAGAGAGTTATGTACTTGTAGCAGTGGGGCTACATATCTCTCCATTTCCAGCAATGAAAAACTAATTATCAAATGTAGTAGGTCTGTCTCTCTTGGTTGGAAACTCCAACAACTATAGTGAGTTTTGTGTTGAATTATGGAATGTAATCAAGGTAAAGAAAAAATGAAGTGAAATCCATTAGTTATACTGTAGGGGTAGGGGGTGGGGGCGGGGGGTATACTGGGGTTTCTGGTGGTGGAATATGGGCACTGGTGAAGGGATGGGTGTTTGAATATTGTATAACTGACATATAAACCTGAGAACTTTGTAACTTTCCACATGGTGATTTAATAAAAAAAAAAGATGAAAAAAAAGAAAAATAATACAATAAGATTGAGTTAAAAGAGCATACAAGAATTAATATATAGAGAGAAAATATTATTTAAAAAACCTTAATTTTATTTAAATACTCCCCAACAGGTTTCTTTTACTCCATATAAATTACTGTGCATTTTAAAGAGACAGGATTCCCTTATATTCCACTGCAACAATTGCAGGAACAAAATTAAATGCTAAGGCAAAGTTACTATGAGAACACATCTTACATATTCTTATAATGATAAAAAATTCTCATTATGTGAGATGAAAGAAATGAAAAATAACACTGATATGGCAATTGTATTATACTATTTAAATGCATCAAGTCAACAATTTATACATCTCAAATTTACACAAATTATAGCTCAATGAAGAGAAATAAAGCCTGTATTTAGTTATTAATTATGGAAGCTGCTGAAGTTTCCTTGACATGTTTGAATACAAATACACATTACATTTAAACTCTAGAATCCTCTTCAGTTACCAAAATAATGAAATTTTGCTTGTCACAAGAAAATAGGGACGTTCGAGTAGATTATGTGCAACGATGTCAGTAGTAGAAGATCAAACAGTGGGAAATTTCCCTACGTGCACAACATGGGAATATAAACTTGATGAACAGATAAAACAAAATAAAAAATGAACCAGAGGGACTAGATCGTAGAATTCAGGTTACCTAAGGAAAGAGGATGGGGGAGAAACAGAAGATGTGGAAGGAGGGAAAAAGTGAAATTTTATCAGTCATGTATGCAAAGTGTTCCGATTTTTTAGTCACAGTGGCTGAACAGATAGAGTATTTTTATAGTCCAAAGGGAATTAAGTTAAAAACAAACAAGCAAACAAACAAATAAAGGCCCCCCATCACTCGGTGAATTCCTAAGAACGGCTTCACTATCTCAGGTCCTTTCCCTTTGGCTCTCACAAAACTCACTCAGAGAGGAAGTGAGTACCTCCCTCTCTGTTTTCTTGTTTCTTTTACTTTTTGTTTATTTTCTGAATATCTTATTTCATAATATTTTCTTTCATAGATTTCTGAAAATGATCTCAACTCGTAGAGTGCTTATGTTTAACACATTGACTCTCCTGGCAAGAATCTTGCTCTTATTTGATTGCTGCAATGCCCAAGGCATGCCGGATACCACAGTAGACTCTTCCAGTTTGCCTTGAAGACATTTATGTGGCTTTCTTTTTTCAGCTGGGCTCATTCCTTTCATCTCTCTCTTTTGTGCAGATCTGCTTGCATGTGGTTCATGATCACAATCACGAAATCCCGTTAATTATCGATTTCTCGAGCGGACTCAGTAACTTCTCCATTCGTCCTATCCCTGAGATCTTAGAAGTCTCTCTCGACTTGGCCCTCCCAACGATGTCGCACAGGAAGCTCTGTTAGGGTCAGGGGAATGGGATCCAGCTTGTTACTGGATTTAGCATATGAATGCACCATGGAAGCATGCAAGGCTGTCCCATGTGGGCAGGAAACTCTCAGAAGCTTGCCAGTTTCTCCCAGAGGGAGAACTAGGCTACAAGCTTCTGGGAGTTTGCTTTTAAGCCTCTCGATGTTGGCCATTGATGGGATTACACACACCTGGGTTCCTCTGCCAGTACCTTCATGAGTGAGGTTTGTCAAACATATTAAGAGGGGCCTTGAGCATGGCTGTGCCTAGGTTCCAGTGGTCTTGGCCGCCGGGAGCTCTGCTCGGGGTGGGGACGGTAGCTGGAGCTCATCCCCTCCGAAGGTCCCCGGGGAAGGCAGTCATGTGGTTAAAGAAACAATTCTGCATGTGGTTAAAGAAATAATTCCACATTTTCTAAAAGATCTAGAGCACCTCCAGGATGGGGTACATCTCCTCTTTCCTGTTGTAGTGATCATGTTTGATTCACTGAAAGATGGGGGTAGCACAATTTGAGCACAATTTCCCCCACACTCACTCCAAACCAAATATGAAGAAGGAGGATCAAAGAGTCTACTTAAAGGCCTGGAGTCCAGGTTTAATCCCTTATGCTCTGTGGGTATACACTTTTGAGCATTAAACCATCTGGCATGCTTTGATGAATATCACTGGGAGTGTTCCTGAGTACTGGAGAATATGGGGAAGTCCTTTCCTAATAGGCAAATATATTAAGGATGGGAGGAAAAATTGATTAAGGATAATTATTTGATAGGAGTGCACTTAAAAATTCGTGTTTAAGAACCTGGCCCCACATATGAACTCCTGAGCCCACTAGGATTGATTCCTAAACACCACCTGGTGTTATCCAAAAAATTGAAATAAGAATAGAGTGAACTCAGAATCAGTCAGTACAATAAGTTTCATTAAAGTGTAGTAAATGTAACTGGAGATTGGTGAAAAGGAATGTGGCTGTGTGAAAACACTCAGAGTATTTTAGGTACACAAAAACCTGTTTATCACAAAAGAAAAGAGTGGATTTACATCTCCCTGATGATTAGTTATGTAGAACATCTTTTCATTTGCCTTTTAGATAGTTGAATTTATTCTTTGAGGAAGTTTCTGTTCATTTCTTCTCCCCACTTTTTTGATGGGGTTGGATTTTTTTTCTTGTAAATTTCACCAACATCTTGTATATCTTTGATATTAACCCTTGTATCGTATGGTAAATGAGTGAATAGTTTTTCCCATTCCATGGGCTTTCTTTGTATCTTGGTCACTGTTTTTTTTTTTTTTTTTGAGGTGCAGAGACTTCTGAGTTAATGTAGTCTTCTCTGCTAATCTTTGCTTTCACTTTATTTGGTCAGTGGTGTTTCATCTTTGAAGATGTCTTGAGCTTCAATGTCATGGAGGGTTTTTCCTACATTTTCCTCCATGTACCTTATGGACTCAGGTCTATTTTGGACATTTTTAATCCATTTTTATCTGACTTTTGTGCATGGTGTTAGGTAGAGATTAGAGTCATTTTTCTTACACATAGCAGTTCAGTTTTCCCAGCACTGCTTGTTAAAGTGGTTTCTTTGCTCCACTTCATCTTTTTTGTTCCCTTATCAAATATTAGGTGATCATATATTTCAGGGTCTGTGGGTCTGTCTCTATTCCAATGGCATGCTGTTTTAATTACTACTGCTTTGTAGTACAGTTTGAAGTTGGGAGGGCAGTTGGGGTAGAGAAGGGATCGGTATGGTAATTATAGTTTGAAATAACCACTCTGGAAATAACTGAGTGTTGAAAGTAGATAAAGGGCTATACATAATATCCCATTAGTATCTGTATTGAAAACCATAATGCCCAAAAGAAGAGAGAGACAGAGACAGAGAGATAGAGAGAAGAAAAGAAGAAAAAAGAAAAGTGCTGGCAATAGAGACTGGTGGGAGGGGCGAAGGAGGGAAACTGGGGACATTGGTGTTGGGAAATGTTCACTGGTGAAGAAACTAGTGTTGGAGCATATAACAGAAATCCTGCCATAAACAACTCTGTAGCTGTTTATCTCACTGTTATTGAATTGAAAAATAAATTAAAAATTTTAAAAACTACATTACAACCCAAATATGTAGCCATCACTTCTAATATTGGTGTGCTATAGGAGTATTTTTTATATTTTTAAATAATTTTTATACATGGCTTGAACACAGGTCAGGCACATATAAGGTATGCATCGTATTTAACCCCTAATATACATTAATTTTTTAAAATCTCTACATGAGTTGATGGATATTTAGATGATCCCTGCTTCCTGTCTATTATAAACAGTACATGAAAGGCTGCTCGTGCGACATTTGTGTTCATGTTTTCATGTGGACATAGGTTTTTATGTCTCCTGGAAATATATCTTCAAGTTGGAATTGCTAGATTATGTTCTATCTGTGTCTAAGTAGTTTGCCAGGCTATGCTGTGCGGGCGGGATACTCTCTGTAGCTTGCCAGGTTCTCCCAAAGGGAGGGAGGAATCGACATGCCAAAAACAGTAACAAGTCTCACAAGGGAGAGGTTTCTTGTGCCTGCTCGAGCAAATAGATGAACAACAGGATGACAGTGACCGTGACAGTGCTACAGTGTCTAAGTATTTGAGAAAATTCCAGACTATCTTGCAAAGTATCCTTACCATCTTTGCATCACAGTGTATAAAGCTTCTATTTTTTCTGCATACTTGCCAACACCAGTGACTTTCTGATTTTAGCTATTGTAGTGATATCTTACATGGTTTTGTTGTATATTATCCTAATGGCTAGTGATACCAGCCATTTTTTAATAAATTTATTGTTATTATCTGAACAAACACTGGGCAAATGTTTGTTCAGATTCTTCACCTATTTTATTTTATTTTTATTTATTTTTGTTTGGGCCCGGCAAGCTACCAAGAGTATCCCGCAAGCATGGCAGAGTCTGGCAAGCTACCCATGGCATATTCGATATGCCAAAAACAGTAACAGCAAGTCTCACAATAGAGACATTACTGGTGACCGCTTGAGCAAATTCATGAACAATGGGACGACAGTGCTACAGTGCTACATAGCTAAATCAGTAAAAATTTTATTATTTCCTTATAAATATATTTTTAAAAAATAAAACTCGGTAACTGTAAACTTTCTGTGGTAGTGCTTTAAGGCCCTTATTTGTTTCAAAATATCCCTGATTTTCATTAGGCACATGAGCTTGTCCCATTTGCTTTTTATAGTGATTTATTTGTGTGTTTTCTGCTTCCCCTGTCCCCATTCTAGCCCCCAAGAGCACACATTCCACTAATCATTCATTTCAGAAGAACCTAGGCTTTTTTTTTTGCACTTAGCCTAATGTCTGAATAAAATAGGCTGTTTTGTTAAAAATAGCACTGACCTGATGTACATTTTCCTTTGTATTTTCTGTCTGTGTCTTGTTGATAAGTAATTTGTTGACCACTTTATTGTAGGCTGACATCTGGGGCCCATCACCTGCTTTCCATGAGAAAGGGAAGAGACATTTTCTGTCCCAGTTATCCTGTCCTTGAGAGACTGACCCTATTCGGGCTGCATCTTGCATAAGGATTTTGTCCCTGAAAACAGGAACTTGCCAGTGAGGGCTCCATGACTAACCTCCTAGAGTCAGATATACATCCCAGTTTTAAGTTTCTGTTGGAATGTATTGAGCAGTACTCTTTTCGGGATTGCATCAGTTCCATTTTATTTAACCCCCTTAGCCTCAAATAGAGGTCTTCTTAGTCAGTTTGTCAGTTTTCATCAGTAATCATCACAAACCTAGCCCAATAGGTAAGAGTAAGGGAAGTTTATAAGCAAGTATAAGGCAATGTTGTTACAGACAAAGGCAATAGCTTGAGTCTAAGCACAAATACAAGTACAACTAAATGTGGTGATTTGGAAACAGGATTTCACTTACTAGAATATATTCTTATTTAGTACAGCATTTTCTAAAACCTGTGTGGATAAGTTAATATTTCAAACAGTCTAACAGAAATTTTGCCACATTATTATTTTTGTTTTCTAAAACTACCATAACAAAATGCTCTCTTTTTGTTTTTTGTAAAGTAAAGAGATTTTATTTAGAGGTTTTTGAGGGAAGGAGGAAGGGATAAGAGGGAGAGAAAAGAGTAAGAGTAACAAGTTCAAGAGAAAACTCAGACTTCTCCAAGGGTGGAGAGAGCTCTACACACATCCTAGCACTAGACACGGAAGCATGAAAGTACACATCTCAAGAGGGGAGATGTGGGCGACACATGTGCTCAGGCACCGCATGTACTCCGCCACGTGGGTACAAGCAGCACATGGGCTCAGGCAGCATATGCACAACAAAATACTCTTGATGGGTAACCTAAACCATCATTTCTCAACGGGGGTATATAAAGACTTCTATGGCTTTAAGGATACTTCCAAGAAGACCAAAGGTGAAAATAATAAAAATAATGGACACTGCAAAAATCAGGGGAGGCAATCAGTTGAACAGGCGAGCCACAAGAAGGAAACAAATTTGAAAGTAGACAACAGTTGGGTAAAGGTTGAAAAATGTTAACTCAAAAACCAGAAATTTATTTCCCACCATTATGATGAGTAGAAGTGCGTAATCAGTCGGCTCCCTGAGCCTCATGCACAAGTGAAGTCCAACAAAACCCAGGTATGTGCAGAACTTTGTGACTGTGAACTCTGGGTTCAATGGGACAGGGAGTGGAAATCCTCTGCCTGCTTCCCCGTGTCTCTGGCGACTCACAGGTCACGCCCATAAGCCACCTCTTGCCTGCACCAGATAATCTCGTCACTGGCCACCATCCGGATGGCAAGGCTTCTCTGTCGATAGGGAGCAACATGACGCCCACGATAGCCATGCCACCGGACCCTAAGCCAGGCTGTTTCACTTGGGGCGCCCCAGAGAGGGGAGTGAGAGCCCTCCCCACCCCAAGGGACCCAGTCCCAGCAGCTGAAAATCTCCACAACCCAACTGCCACCATGCTCAAGGTCACTCTCCACATGGTTGGGCAGAGCCTCATGCACGATTGAACCTATTCCTGGGCACATCATAAGACACTCCCTACCCATTCTCCAAGAGTACCACACCACGTGTGATGGGGCTCAAGTATTAGGCAACCAATCATAGATATATATGCATATATATTATTTTCAGATATATATATATGAAAATTCACATCACTCAACCTTTAAACAACATGTTTGTGATATCCTAAAGAAGGTCTTAATGGCCCCTGCCAAAAATAGAACAATCGTCACATTATTTCCTCTATGGATACTTTTTGGTAGCATTTTAAGCAGTTTTTTATAACAAACAATACAAAATATATTATTTCAGTTGTGTTTTGGGACAAAAATTGGGGCTTGGGATGGAAACATCCCAAATATGGTGGTGGGAAGGTGTAATAGTGGTGGGATTGGTGTTTGAATATTAAATGTAATAAAATATTGTGAACTACATTATGAAACACAATTTTTTTTTAAAAAGAAGTCCATGCTTAAGATGCCCTGAAATTTGATTTCTCCTGAAGCATTTTTACATTGCTTGAAGAATAGATTGAAAATATCGGTGTTGGCATGGATGTGATGAATGTTTGTTGAGAATATGTGAGTTGCCTCTATGGAAACAACATGGAGATATCTCTAAAAGATAATAATAGAGCTCCCGTACATCCAGCAGTTTTTCTTCATGGCATCTACCTCCAAACACAAGAACATCAATTATAAAAGATAGATAAATATCTATATTCATTCCAGTGCTTAGTGCAAAGCCAGGGTATGTAAACAACCCAAATGCCCTGAATGGACACTATAGTTGGGATGGGAGACTGGAGAGGGGTTAAGGCACCTACATTTCATGTGGCAGAGACTGATTTGAATCTGGGCATGATGCAGGTCCCTACACATCACTAAGAGTGATCCCTAGACCAGTGAAAAAGAAGGCAACTGTAATATTTGTTTAGACAGAAAGCTAGTCTTTGTTGGTCCCATTCACTAAGCACCTTTATGCTTTCTTGTCTAATTTTTTTTAATGTGCCCTGATATAAGAAGTACTAATTGTTACTAACCATATAGGTATTTGATAAAATTTAGGAAAATAAAATAATTCATTTATTAGTTAGTTCAACGCAGTGTGTGTATATACATTTGATGAGTTTTTAGTTGTGCTATTTGTATCAAATGGTGGCAGATAGTAGAGTTAATGCAGATCTTTGGAATATGATCTAGCAAGGGATATGCTTAAGAGTGGTCCACAATTGAGTAGGGTTAGTAAAAGGGGAGATGTTAGGGTCCTTGGGAGATAGAGTGAGTACATTGGGTGTGGTATAATCATGTGCATGAGAATTAATTATTAATAACACAGTAAACTAAAGAATATTAATAAAAATTTTGTTGAAAATGTGGTCAGATTTTAATAACATGTATTGTACTTTAATAAAAGAGTAATTATCAATAAGAAGCTATCTCTTGCTTATGCGTATTAAACATATTTCTTAAATTAACATTTGAGGCCACAGAAGGACAACTATAATTTCAAGAGCAATGTGATTATATTTAAGGGTTTCTCAGGTAGAGAGAATAACATGAATGAACAGGTCAAGTGTCTGGATCCCTCTTACATTTAATAATAACCTTTCCCTTCTAGATTTACTCATTTTTTTCAGCTTTCAGGGGGCCTTGCTTTTACCCTGTCCCCAGCCATAATCCCAAGTTGTCATGGTCTTTCCCTAACTATGTTTGTTTTTTATCTCTGCACGTCATTGTGCTGCTAGTTACCTGCTGAGACCCGATGCAACTTTTTATTTTCAAAGTGCAACATAAACATGGTCAGGAAAGTAATGACTATGTTTTTCTTAAAGCCAGTGGTTTTATTGTTATGAAAAATTATTGGAATATAGTCTCTCATAAAAAAAAAAAAACGACCAAACGTGGGGCACCCTCCATGGTCTAACTATTGTAGAAAAAACTTTCTGAATATTATCTTATTTAATATTTTCAGAATCTGTAAAGAACAAATATGAGGTTTTGTTTCTTCAGTATTTTAAATACCTATGAAAGTGTTTGTAAAACGCAGATATAGGATGTGAATTCACACATATTTACAATGTGTACAATGCTTATTTCATTTCAGAAATGAAGTCAGAGATAAAGACAATCTCCCAAGGTGAAAATATTTTAATGTTTTCTATGCTTCAGTGAAAAAAATTTTAATAATAAGAAAGTTGTCACTAAAAAAATTATTTTAAAAACTGAGGATAATATTTTAAAAATTATATTTAAAAAATCTTGTAGTTGAAATAGCATAGATTTCAGTTATTCTTGATCCTCTGTCCTCATAATTGCTATTAATTTTTTATATATTTTAGTATGTGTTTTATATTGCATTATATATCATGTCTAATATATCATGTTATTAACATAGTTAATTATAGTATTTTTTTCTATTATATGTTAGGTTAGCTTAAATATGATAAAATAAACTAGAAAAAATTTTTTTAAATAGGAATTGATATTCACATTAAGAGTAATACTGGCTGTGGGTTTATCATAGATGACCATTACTATTTGAAGGAAGGTTCCCACCACATCTATTTTGTCGATGGCTTTTATTATGAATGCATGTTAGATCTTGTTGAAAGGTATATATGCATTGATTGATATAATTATATGATATTTTATTCTTCATTTTGGTGTGGTCTATTAGTCTTGTGAGTGTTTAATCATCTTTAAATGGCTGAAAAAAACCCACATGATCATGGTGTATGACATATATACATATATACATATCACGAAATCCCGTTAATCACCGATTTCTTGGGCGGGCTCAGTAACATCTCATTTCGTCCTTTCCCTGAGATCTTAGAAGTCTATCTCCACTCAGCCCTCCTAACGACGTTGCACTGGGGGTTCTTCAGGGTCAGGGGAATGAGATCCAGCTTGTTACTGGATTTTACATATTAATACACCACGGGAAGCTTGCAAGGCTGTCCGATGTGGGCAGGAAACTCTCAGAAGCTTGCCAGTTTCTCCCAGAGGGAGAATAAGGCTAAAGATATCGCTTCTGGGAGCTTGCTTTTAAGTCTCTCTCTAGATGTTGGCCATTGATGGGATTACACACACCTGGGTTCCTCTGCCAGTACCTTCATGCATTAGGCCTGTCCGAACGTGTAGAGATGAGCCTATAGCATGGCTGTAGCTAAGTTCCAGTGGTCTTTGGCCGTTGGGAGCTCTGCTCGGGGTCAGTAGGGAAGCTGGAGCCCATCCCCTCCGAGGGGCCCCAGGGAAGACAGCCAAGTGTGCAGGCAAGAGACTCTCTGCATCACTATCTTCTGAGAGCTTGCTTTGAAGTCTCTCTCTGGATGTTGGCCATTGATGGGATTACACATACCTGGGTTCCTCTGCCAGTACCTTTATATATATATATATATGTATATATATATATATATATATTATATGCTGTTGGATTCAGTTAGCTAGGTTTTATTGAGACAATTTTGCATTGAGTTTCAAAATGAAAGTTGACCTAAAATTTTCTGTTCTAGTAGTGTCTCTATATTTTTTAGATATTAGCCCGGCAAGCTACAGAGAGTATATGCAGAGCCTGCCAAGCTACCTGTGGCACATTCGATATGCCAAAAATAGTAATAGCAAGTCTCACAAAAGAGATGTTATTGGAGTCCGAGCAAATCAATGAACAACAGGTGGACAGTGCTACAGTGTAATATTAATTTCAAGAAACTGTTAGGAAGGACATTCTATTTGTTCAGTATTTTGGAAGCACTTGAGGAATAGAAGTAGTTGGTCGTCTTTGGAGTCTGAATTGAACTCACCAGTGATGCCATCTGGACCTGGGCTTTTGCTCTTGCGGAGGTTCTTACTGTTTCATTTCCTTGCTTGTGACTGCCTCTTCAGGTTCTCTTTATCCTCTTGTTCAGTTTTAGAAGGTTCCATCTAGAAATAGGCACTGAAATGAATATGTGTGATCAATTCCAGAAACAGTTACATGAAACGATAAAATGTTATCTCTCCTGAAAGTTCTACAATTCTATCATTGTTATGTCTTCCGGATGGTGGAGTTTTCAATAATTTTAACCATTATCTGTCTATTGGCTTTCTTCAGATTATAGCACAGATTTTGGTCAACTATAATAATGTTCAGTATTACTTGGATGAATAATACATTTTAAAAACTACTAATAATTAGTCGGACAAAACTAAGGCAAAGCAATCCTTACTTTAGAGTGAAAATGTGAAATTTTGTGAAATTGTTCATAATTTGTGAAGTGAAGTTTAACAGAGGACTTGCATTTAAGTTAGTAAATGGGTAAGTATCAGTTTCATAATCATAATCCATTATGAATCCTGTTTTAACAATCATAATATTATTATGTTGTTTAGAGTCTTAAAACAGTAATAAAATGTTATGAAATTAGCTAGAATAAAATTGAATGCTAAAACTTTTTGTGATAGTATTATTGGGCAATGTCAAGCTTGATATGTCAAGACAGTTGTTCAAATAACCATATAGAGTAATAACAAGATAAAAAATGTCTATTGATATGTTAATTATAGCAGACAAGTAAGTATATTTTCAAAAGGAATTTAAAAAAAAATAGACAGGAAAGATGAATATAGATGTCTAAAAGCTCCATCTGCCAAATTAAACCAATAAGAACACTTTGAATCTATGAAAATAAAGACATGAGGAGGAGAAACTAATTTACTATGGATGACAGAGAGCTTAGTCTAAGTCCCACTAATTTTAAGAATCTGGAAGAATAGAAAATGGAGATTTAACTTTATTCTAGAAGAGCCCTTTTATATAAGGAGACTCTTCCTTATATAAAATAGAATTCATAAATGGACAATAATAAAAATATGAGTTAGAGAACAGAAAAATAAATAATATATCTATAAGTATATTCCATACTAAAGTCTATGTTGATTTTATAAGAACAGTATTTTACTCGCCTCTGTGCCATTAAAAGTTATTTCTTAATAAATATTTGGTACATAATTTAAATTATTTAAGTTAAAAAATCTACAGCTACTCTTCTTATACCATCTTCCACCACCTGACTGCTCATCATTAGAGTAGAAATGATCTCAAAAACAACCTCCCCAACTTATGTCATGCAGGAATATGCAGCACTGCTGAGTGAATGAGTTGTATCATGGAGAACTAGCATGAGAATTCACCATTGTTACCTTATTTTTAAAAGAAACCCTGGGACAGAAAAATAGTACAGCGGGTCAGGTATTTGCCTTGCATGCAGGTGATGGGATTTGATCCCTGACATCACACACCATCCCTCAATCATCGCCAGGAGTTAACCCTGAGTCAGGAATAAGCCCTGAACACAACAATATGATTCTTTAGGAAAGCTTCAGCCATTAGTATCTGACCGATGCCGAGGGAGACAAGTATACCGGCGCCTATATTGCTGTTTAAACCTAATACAGAAAATAATTGCACACTGTTTTTCAGCTTCAGTAAGGAGTTGGTTCATTAAAGAATTACAGTTTGAGGGGCTGGAGCAATAGCCCAGCAGGTAGGACGTTTGCCTTGCACCCGGCTGACCTGGGTTCGATTCCCAGCATCCCATATGGTCCGCTGAGCACAGCCAGGAGTAATTCCTGAGTGCATGAGCCAGGAGTAACCCCTGTGCATCGCCAGGTGTGACCCAAAAATTAAAAAAAAAAAAATTACAGTTTGAATGGACGAGCATGCTATTGTTGGTCCAAATGTGATTGTTGCTGTATACATCCCTTTGTTGAACCCACGTAAGCATCTAGCAGGTATCTATTGAACACTTCTCTTTAATGGTCAAGCTAGGATTAGAGGCCATGGATACTGACAACTGATTTCTTTTCTGTTTTCTCCATTACTATGTCTGCTGCTTTATCTTGATTTCTAAGCAAAATGTGAAAATCTTACAAGTGTTGCTTTGCTGAGTGTTTTCCCAGGAAAATAGGAAAATATCACTGTTATTCTGGGTGAAGAATATCCATTTTGTATAGCTTATTTTAACCTAAATGTGAATTTTGATTTAAAAGTTTTTTATTAAAAAAGACTAAAACGACTGATTCAAATAAAAATGGAGGGGCTGGAGTCATAGCATAGTGGGTAAGACCTTGCATGCAGCCAACCCAGGTTTGATTCCCAGCATCCCACTTGGTCCCCCGAGCACCTCCAGGAGTAATTTCTGAGTACAGAGCCAGAAGTAACCCCTGTGCACCAGTGGGTGTGACTTAAAAATCAAAAATAAATAAAAATTAAAAATAGAAGCATTTGAGGGGAAATATATTTTTTAATCTAAAATAGTAGTTTACCAAAGGAGGTGTCCTCCCAACCCACCCTCAAGTTCTGGTGTTTAAGCTTCACAAATTCAGAAAAAATGAGACACAAGCACCCTTTAACATGGTCTGAGGTTTGGTATACATTTATTTTACAGTTACTTGAGTTTTGCAAATGCTGAGAGGACAATGAACTCAGCACTGCCAATAAGAGGCGATAAGAGGTGAGCCCACCCCAACCTCACAAACCAAAGCATGAAAGAACTGTTCATTCTAGGCCTGGGAGATCTAATGCGAGGCGATACAGGCCTATAGGAAAGTCAACTCTGAACACAAGTATGACCCAAAGGGTAATGTTGCCTCAAATGCAAGGACTCTACTAAGCTTATATGGCCAGAAACTGGAGGCTCCCCGGGCAGGCGTCAGTGCAGGGGCTCAGGTGATCTCTGGGTTTCTCAGAGAATAGGCTCAGGACGAGGCATCTGGAGGAGAGGGTTGGAGAGAGGAGGGTAGGAAGGGCAGAGGGCCCAAGAGGGGCAGGTCTGTGGGTCCCATGACCTCAGTGCCCCTCCCGCTGCTCTGTGTCCCTTCAGTGCCCGGTGATATCCTCAGAGTCTTTATAAACGGGACTTGCATGCACTGGGCTGTTAGCACAGGCAAGTGAATTCGTGGATTCCTACAACGACGATGATCCCACATCAACTGTTTACCTTGACTCTACTACCAGAAGTTAGTGGATCTGGCATCATGGGACAGCCTCTTTTGCTGGTCTTTCTTGCTCTTTTGGGTGCTGTTTACTATTTCCCACGTAACATTCATGAAGGGTACTGTGTAAGGGCACAGCGTGAAGGACTGAGAGGTGGGCCAGAATCTAAGAGTGAGACAGTTCAGACAATCACTGAACTGATTGGGGATGGAGTCTGAAAGCAAGATAGAACATCACTCCTCTCATAGATGTGAGGGGCAGGACCAGGCGGTCAGGGGGAACCAATTTTATCTCACATCTGAGACTATTTGGTTATGGTGGGTCCCACATTCAGGACTCCTAAACAAGCGTCTCCCTTTCCTTGGAGTCTCAGCTCTGCAGGAGAAGACAAGGCTCCCACTTGACCTCTAGTCACAAACTCATGTCGGTGTCACTCACACAGGGACCTCCGTGTCGGCTGATCAGGACAGTGGTGATGAGCTTCTGAGACCCCTGAGCCCAAGAGTTGAGGCAGCACAGTGCTGGGGACCTTGTTCTAGGTCTTCCCTTGTCAGACCTCTCCTGGCATCATTGAGATGGCTGAGGAAACTGCAAGTTCCCTTCCCCCAGCAGGCACATGGGGGCCCTTTCTTCTCTCCTACCTGTGACATTCCTTGTGCTCTGTTTCATCTGCTGGTCTACAGGCTGGCGACCTGATGCCATCTGCTTTCACCATGTGCTATGGCCACCCACTGGGTGTGGGTGTCAAGTGCTAGGGACCAACTGCAGAGCGTCACCTTCTGTAGTTCTCACAAGCCTGGGCTGACACTGACGCCTTCTCCCCTCTGGCCAGGCTCTTTGGTCCTGTAGTACAAGAACATCGTGTCCGTGGGGGTCACCTGCCCTCTTGGGCCTGCCCCCAGGGGAAGGAACCTCACTTCCTATGCTCAGTCCTCCCCATCCCCCCTCTCTCCCTCTCATCCCTCCTCCCCCTTCCCTCCTGCCCCTGCTCCCCTCTGGCCTGCTTTCCAATACCAGAGCCACTTCCCTTCCAGCTCCCACTACCCCCTGGCCCTCCTTCCCCCCACTTCCCGCTGTCCCCTTCCACCTTCAGGCTCTCTTCTTCCCATCAAGACCTCAAATAAGACTCGCATCTTTGGGGCTGGAGAGATAGCATAGCGGGTAGGGCGTTTGCTTTGCACGCGGCTGCCCCAGGTTCGATTCCCAGCATCCCATATGGTCCACTGAGCACCACCAGGGGTAGTTACTGAGTGCAGAGCCAGGAGTGACCGAGTGTGCATTGCTGGGTGTGACCCAAAAAGCAAAAAAAAAAAAAAAACTCGCATCTTACAGCCATTTGACTTGCAGATATGTACAATGTGCTGGTGGGTGGGCCTGGCCCTAAGGTTAGATGGCAGTTTGGACCCAGAGGGCCCAGAACCCTCAGAGGAGTCTGGTACCTGGATCAGCCCTGCTACCTCTGAAATCCGCGTCAGTGCTTCTTGGCACCCGAGGTCCCCACTACTCTGAGGGGTCAGTAGCTTGCTGAAATAATATTCATAATTGTTCCCCAATTTGGGCGGGGAGGGTAGCCTCCAGGTGTGGACAGCGCCTGACAGCATCTCCCACTCTGCCCTGGG
The DNA here is from genome assembly GCF_027595985.1 of Sorex araneus. Classification (NCBI taxonomy): domain Eukaryota; kingdom Metazoa; phylum Chordata; class Mammalia; order Eulipotyphla; family Soricidae; genus Sorex; species Sorex araneus. The sequence goes on along the minus strand of NC_073303.1, from coordinate 188,788,011 downwards.
AGTACCAAATGAGCGTCCTTTTCTTTCCAAACCCAGAATGGGGACTGCAGCTTAATAATGGCCCTGGGAAGGCCGGTGAGGTGGGGAGGGATCCCCAGGAGATGGGCCTGGTCCTTTTTTTTGATGGAGTAGGAATTAGGGGCTGAGCGACCTTCCGCTGCTCAAGGGAGGACATAGGGGAGCTCACACATGGGGACCCCTGGCTCTGGCTCCCAGGAGGGCGAGGGTTCACCCAGCTCCAGCAATATTGCAGCAGCCCCGCCTTGGGAGCCCTTCCTGGCACCCTGGTCCCGTTTCTCCTCTTCCTCCCCGACTCCTGATCTCTCTCCTTGGCTGCCAGCATCCAGTACCTGTCCCATCCCGCAGGCTGCAGCCCCCAGCTGCTCTGACAGCAGCCCATGACCCCTCCCACGTGCCGGGCCCTGGGTCTCCTATTCTGAGTTAAGGCAAGCGGCCCGACAGACGTGAGGGTCTGGGGAAGGGGATGTGGCAGTTGAGATGTCATGTGCCCCCCCACACCCGAGGAGAGAGAAGCGGTTAGATCCCAGACACACCGTTGGCTGCCGCACAGCTTCCTGCAAGAAACGTTCCTAAGACTCACGCGTGTGCACTGCTGCTGCATAGATACAGAGGTCGAGGAGTAATCAATCATCCAGTGATCCCCGAGACGGTGCTGACTCCCCCCTCGCTCTGAGTGTGCTGGGAGATGGGGTGAGGGGTGACACAGCTCCCAGAAACACCCGCTGACTCCAGGCACTCTCCTCTCTTCACTGAGGAGGAGGAGGAGGTGTTTTGAGCCATCTCAGCCTTCAGAGGTAGAGCAGCCACCCTCCCCTGCCCCCCACACCTCAGGAATGTTCTCCAGACTTTGCAGGAAGACAATCAAGGGCACAGATGCTCCCAGGAAGCAGAAGGCATGGTCTGATCATGCACGCACTGCACCCACGGGGCTCCCAAAACTAAAAAGACAGAATCCCCTCACTGTGCAGACATCACCTGCTGCGAGTGTCACCGCATGCTCGACCCTTCCAGTTCTAGGACCCCCATTTAATTTCAGCTCCAGCATTTTATTCTTACTCCTTGTTCATCCACCAAGCTCTTATCTTCATTTGTTCCCTTATAGATGAGACTGTCAAGCAAGGAACATGATACTTTCAGTGGAATCACAGTGGGATACACAGTTACAAGGCTGTTTCTGATTGGGTTTCAGTCATACAATATTCCAACACCCATCCCTTCACCAGTGTACATTTCCCAACTCAATGTTACCAGTTTCCCTCCAGTTCCCTACCAATGACACACCTTGCCCGCCTTGTGGCAGGCACTCTCTCTCTGTCTCTCTCTCTCTCTTTCTTTCTCTTTCTCTCTCTCTCTCTCACTTTCTCGCTCATTTCTGGCATTATCAGGCAACCAACATCAAAACACAATTTCACTGCAAAGGGGCCTAACAAACTGCTTCCCGTTGATCAGATTCCCAGTCTTCTGTTGCATCCAAAACATGTCTTCTAAGAGACTGATCACAACTAGATTAAATTTCACAACAGATTCTACAGGGGTTTACTATAAATTCTATCCCAGCACACACTGGAAGTAAAGCACCCTAGGAGCAGAGTAGCTGACCCATGACACCAGTACGTGAATCAAATGAACGGTGCTTTTCTCTCTAGATAGTTCACATTCTCTGGTGCTCCTCATGTTTCCCTTCAGTTTCCTCAAACTTAGGCCATGCCCATTTGCTCACTAGATGTACTGGATTTCTGTACACAGAAAAGGCAGGAAACATCAAATCTATCCCAGTCTATTTTTCCTTAAAAATCCTCCCCAAAGCACTTTCTCACCCTTTTGCTCCTTTATTGTTCTGTGGAAAACAGTTTCCTTCCAACCTCACAGGCATGCAACTTTTCCGATTTCCTCATTGAGAGAGACCTGCACTCTAGTCTCCAGGGCTAATGCACCCACCCTGCTCGGTGACCCTTCCCACTTCAGCTTCAGAAGCATCCTACAGCCTTTCATTCTGAAAATCTAATTCATAGAAATGCTGAAACCCAAACAAATACAGGCAAAATCATCTCCTTCCTTAGAACATCCCCAACATACCCCTATAATGTGATAGGTGTGATTCAGCTCATTCTTAATAGCACGAACACAATGTGAAATCCACAGAACATCTTCCCACCTGTCCTTAGACATAAGTTTCGTGTCATTCACAGCATTTCCACAGATATATACAAGTTTGTTGATTGTATATATCTGTGTTAAAAAAGACTTTACAAATTTTAACACTCAGCTCAACTCTATTTTGGGCCAGTCTTCAGGATTTACCTCAACCTCATAAGAGAGGTTGATTCTCTTCCAGAGAATCTTCAGGACACAGCATTGTTGTCACTTGAAGACAGTGATGATGACATCTACAAAGCATAAGTACATAAGTGTCCTTTGTATAAAGATATTGCTACATGATTTCTAATCGGACATAAATATTTCTAGGAGAAATATGTGGAAAATAGTCATGTTATTAAAATAATTATTTTAGACTAACGCTCTTTGCTTCTCTCTGCTCTAACCAAAAGTGTCTTTGCCATTCAAATATTGGATATAAGTTTTCCACACTGGAGCTATTGGAAAGGAAATCCAGCTTGCAGCAAGGTATTGCTTCATGTTCATAAGGATGGCTGGAATCCGGAAGACAGATGAGAAGTGTTCTTAGGGGCTGGAGCAGTAGCACAGTGGGTAGGGCATTTGCCTTGCATGAGGCCAACCCAGGTTCAATTCCCAGCATCCCATATGGTTCCCTGAGCACCTCCAGGGATGATTCCTGAGTGCAGAGCCAGGAGTAACTCCTATGCATCGCTGGGTGTGACCCAAAAAGCAAGAGAGAGAGAGAGAGAGAGAGAGAGAGAGAGAGAGAGAGAGAGAGAGAGAGAGAGAGAGAAGTGTGTTTAGTGGAAGGATTAACCAGAGATTTCAGATATCACTGGTCGGAGTGAAAAATGAACCCATTGTAGAAACAGTCTTGAACTTATTAAAATTTGAAAGGAGGAGCTGGAGAGAGATCACAGAGAGAAGGGCACTCACCTTACATGCAGAGAACCTTGGTTCAATTTCCAGCATGCCATATCACCCCCTGAGCACTGCGAGGAGTAAGTCCTATACACAGAGCCAGAAGTAACCACTGAACATTGCCAGGTGTCTTCCAAAAACCAAAACAAACAAATATCTCCAGCAAGATTTAGAGTTTCACTTCTTGGTATGTGTTCAAGGGAAATATATGACCAGCAAACACTCAGAAACAAAGTTTCCTAGAACTGCTACTTATAATGGTCAAAATCTTACAGCATAGCCAGCATCCATACACAGGTGAACGGGAAAATAATATATGGTGCATACATTTTATCAGGGCTGGAGCTATAGAACAGCGGTTGGGCATTCACCTTTCACGCGGCAGACCCGAGTTCGATTCCTCCACCCCTCTCGGAGAGCCCTGAAAGCTACTGAGAGTATGGAGCCCACACGTCAGAGCCTGGCAAGCCACCCCTGTGTATTGGATATGCCAAAAACAGTAACAATATGTCTCTCAATGAGAGATGTTACTGGTGCCCTCTAGAACAAATCGATGAGCAACGGGATGACAGTGACAGTGACAGTGACATGTAATCAAGGGTTCATTTTCAGTGATTGAGAGTATTCATACACATGGATCCAAAGACATTGATAATCTTGAGTATAAAAATCTGTCCAAATTCCAGGTAGTGTTTCAGACAAAGCAGCCAATTGTTGAGACCTAACAAGATGAGGCTTCAAAGACTCAAGAGACTGGGGCTGGAGTGATAGCACACCAGGTAGGGAAATTGTCTTGCAGGCAGCCAACCTGGGTTCAATTCCCAGCATCCCATCTGGTCCCCCAGCACCACTAGGGGTAATTCCTGAGTGCATGAGCCAGAAGTAATCCCTGTGCACCGCTGAGTGTGACCCCACCCCCCCCCAAAAAAAAAACAAAAAACGAAGAGTCAAGAGGCTCGGGTAAGATCTGAGTTCATCACTGTCATCCCATTGCTCATCAATTTGCTCGAGCGAGCACCAGTAACGTCTCCATTGTGAGACTTATTACCGATTTTGGCATATAGAATACGCCACAGGTAGCTTGCCAGGCTCTGCCGTGCGGGCGGGATACTCTCAATAGCTTGCTGGGCTCTCCAAGAGGGGAGGAAATATTGAACCCGGGTCGGCTGCATGCAAGGCAAACGCCCTACCCACTGTGCTATCACCCCAGCCCAAGATATGGGTTATCTATAAAATAAGAAGTCTCACTGAATACTAGAATGAAAGCCTGGAGTTAAATAAGAAAATGGAAAGATAAGGTACAGGTACCAGGGGGCCACAGGAGCGTCCAGTATTCATTTCCCCCTTTGAATGGGGCAGACTGCAGGCACTTCAATCCCATTGCCTGCTTGCCACCTGCATCTTTATGGGCATGAGGAGGGTGGGAAAATGAAAGCAGGGTCTGCACTCAGAACTCCGTTGTCTCTGTCCTTGGTTGACTGATATTGATTGAGGTCTTCAATATAGGGGGAGGGGAGAGGCTGACAGCTGCTGGTACTAAAGTCCCAGCTCCAGCAGGGTAGGCCTTTAGACAAGTCACTAAATGTCTCTGCAGCTCTTTGTCTGCCATAAGGATACCTCCCTGGGGCATTATAAGGGGAAATAAGAGATGGGCCTTGAAGGGAGTTGAAGGTTCCCAAGAAACAGATGCTGGGAGATAGAGACTTCAATCATCTCTTTGAAGATGGTCCTAGAAGCTTCTATTTGGCCATGAGCCAGGGAACAGTTGTTGAGCCTAAGGAAGAGGGAGCAGGGGACGTTCTCCACTCACTATCAACTTATCTTGCTGGAGGATTAAAAGTGGAACACCTGGCCCTGTGGGTATAGTAGCCAGAGAGTGCTGTGATGGGTTCAGGAGTGAGTTGACCTGGTTCACCCCACAGTAATATGCAGCATGGTATTTGGGGGTAGAGGGAACCCCCGCACCTTTCACATGTCTGTATCAGGTGCTTAGGGAGAGACTGATGTTGATGTTGAAAAGCACTGATGTGGTGGTGAAAACCTAGCCTTTGTGTATATGTGCATGTAGCCTGAGAACCACAGCTGATGGCAGTTAGAAATCCATCTGGTGATAGTATGGACTGAACCCTGCTTCACTGAGTTGGGTTGCAAGATGTGCATTGTTAGTCTTTGTAGGAAGTTGCCATAGAGAGACTAGAGATTCTGAATTCAGTCCATTGTGTCAGGTCAGCTATATCTGAAAGCTGTGTTTCCCTCCTTAATTTCCCATAGTAGGGAGGTTTGTCTTCATTAGAGATCTAAGATGTCTAAATTCTGCTTGTCTAAGTGAATTGTTATTAAAGACTTTTAATGGCGCACACAGGCCATAAGCACAGACCCTTCTGATGAGCAATAATTAGAGCAAATGGGTAAGGACAAAGGGACTAGTGCAAGTCCACATCTAAAATCAAAACTAGACTTTAGCAGAAAAAAGAGGGGCAAGGAGAAATGTGTACTTTTAATTTCTGTTCTTGCATGCACACACAAGCACACACACACACACACACTTATTTGAGAATCTGAAACCAATTTCAGATCGAGTTCTGGAATCTGAGAAAGGACCCAATTCAATGTTTTCACTTTTACAAATAATTAGTTTTCCTAATATATCCATAGGAGGTATGAGCCGTGCCTCTCCTGGCTCTTAACTGTATTCTGTTACTGTTAATATCAATTTCTTGTTTGCTAGATAGATTCATGAGCTGTGCAAAAGTGTTTATGTCATGCAGACAAATTGTTCTAATAAATCTCTATACGTCAAAACCTTAGATCACTGTTCGATTCACTTAATCTTGGCATCAGAATGCCAAGAAGTATCTTTGCAATAGAAGATGTTTCCAATTGATATTTATCCAGATTTTTGTCATTTAAACCCTAACTGTGAAATTTGCCTGAATAGGAAGCAGAACATTATAGAAGTAAAGTAAAAGTTAAGATTTCAAATAAATTCAAAACACCCCAGAACAAATGTGTGCATAGTATGGGGTATTATGGCTAATTTCACAATCCATCATATTCCCAGAGTCTAGCCACTGTATCAACAAGGGTTCTAGCTGAAAAGTTGCTATTTTATGTGTGAATAACAGACCTCCCACCCTTATTTCCAGGCGCTTAATTATAGCACATTAAAAATATTATTTTGCCCTTGGACAAAGACTCATATATTTATCTCAGAGACACACTTGTGAAACTCATGAATTTTAATCACTTACCTACAGAATATTTGGGGCTTTCAGTTTGGATGGTCATATCCTTGCAGTCGTGTTTTTTTGTTGCTGTTCCTTTCCAACATAAACAATTTCTTTTTCTTGCACAACTATTACTGGTGAGACATTCTTTCAATATATTTAAGAGAAAATCTGGTGTCAATTCTGATCCTATAGAAATGACTTTCAGGAATTTGCCAGGAAGTAGGAGATTTGCCGAAGGTTTTCTTGTTAACTTTAGAAGTGTATGCATTGGGTTGGAGAGATAGCATAGGCTGTAAAGTTCTTTCCTGGCATTGCCGCCAACCCTAGTCCAATCCCTAGCATGACATATGGCCTCCAGCTCTGTTAGAAGTCACTTGAGCACAGAGCCAGGAGTAGCTCCCAAGCACCACACTGAACCGCAACCACCCCAAACACAACAGGCACAAGAAGGAACATACTCAAACATATGCTGGGGTTTGTGGGACTGTAGCATCACCTTTTCTGCATTAAAATCAAATGACTGTTCTCATTTCATGTCTTGTGACTAGAGCTTAGCAGAACCTTTATTGTTCTACTCAGTTGACCGCTGCTGAACCCTCGCTGAGTTTGCCTAATAATCAGAACAGTGAGTGAGCTTGGTTGCCAAGCAAACATAGTTGTTGTTATACATGAACACTGCTTGGCAAAACTGAATTGAGCAGGAAGAACATGTCATGAAACTGTCATTAAAATGTCAGGTATCAAACTATCCATACCTGAGAGAGGAACATGACACTAGACTCCGCTAGGGAGATGCAATCATGGGGATCACATATGTGCACTCACCTCATCCGACTCAGCCTCAGAAATATCGTCTATCGAGGCTAACAGCAAACAACTCTGGGACGCACTCGTCTGAACTGGGGCAGGCTTCCATAGGGCAGAGTCGAAACTCCTCTCAAGCACTGCCTACTGGCAACCCACTTTCTGAGCATCTGAGCATGCAGGAGTCTAGATGTTGAGCTGTCCCTGGAGCTGATTTTGGAGTCGGCATTGCAGTGAGGAATACTTACTGATTTGTTCAGACTAAACCTATCCTGCGTTTCTGGCACAAATCAAACTTGATTGGAACATATTTTATTCGCTTTGTTTGGACAAGCGTATTCTTTCCCTGGTTTTGTTTCTATGTCCTTTCTTGTCCTTTCCTTCCTCTGTGTTGCTACGTTGCTGTGACGACTGTGGCTGATCAGCATCTTGGCAGTGGCGCTCTCTGGATTGAGGTGTTCGTAGCCAGCACCAGTAGCCACTGGATTCGAAGACTGGATAAAGGAGATGGGCAGGACGGGCAGTTTATGGGACTCTGAAACCTAGAATGTTGGCACTCAGGGGCAGAATGATGTCCTGACAGGGTCCTGTAACTGCTCTATCTGTGACCCTTCTCCCCAATGAATCTCCTCTGGAGATTATTACACAACCCTTGGATGTGTAAAAGTCTAGCTAGCATAGATTAGGCTAGGCATTTGACCAAAGAAAGCTATTGCTGTTGCTTCTTTCTGATGATTGCTGGTCCGGGCAGGTGGCCTTTACTTGCCTTGCTGGTACCCATATACCGGGCTTGGGGAGGTTTGTAATCTGGTATGGAGCTGACTGAGGATACTCTCATAAATGTGTTTCCCAGGGATAAGAAATTTTGCTCAATTATTTTTTTTCATGTTTTTTTCCTTCCTATGTTTGGTTTTGGCAGGGGTGGGCAGGGAGGAGTATACACAACGGTACTCGGGGCTTACTCCTGATTCTGTGCTCAGGCAACCACCATATGTGGTACTGGAGAATCAAACTGTGATTGGCCTCATGCAAGGTAAGCTCCTTCCGAGCTATAATACTGTCTCTTCAGAATGTGCTTCCTATCTCATTTTAAAAAGATGATTGTGTTACTTCTTTTCTAACTTCCTAGTTGGTGTCATTTATAGATTATTGTCTTCCTTTCTTTGGGAATGTATACACTTAGGGTTAAAATTTTAATTGTCCTTTAAGCTACAGGCCACATATAATTTTGAAAGTCAATAATTTTTTACTACTCAGGTTTTTTTAAATTTTCTTCCTTTTTCATCATTATTTCTATTCCATTACAAGTTCTTCAAAGCACATTTTTCAGTTTCTACAAGACCAGGTTTATCTTATCTATCTTTACTTTTTTGTACTTTTAATTCAAAATTGCTAATTATTTTTTGTGTGGAAGGATTGCCATGAGGTCTTTGATGCTTCTAGAGATTTGTTTTCTGACTCAGTGGAGGGGCAAGATTTGAAATTATGCCAAACTCAAAGCATTTGGGGCCTGAATAATAGGACAGTGGGCAAGTCTTTGAACATGTTTGGCCCAAGTTCAATCCCTGGCATCACATATTTTGTCAGTCCTGTGGAGTCCCACCAGGGGACATCCCTGAGCACAGAGCAAGGAGTGAGACTTGAGTACTACCTTTGTGCCTCAGAACAAATTAGAGCATTTTTGCTTATATATATATGTGTGTGTGTGTATACATATATATTTATGTGTGTGTTCATGTACGTGTGTGTTTGTGTGTGTGTGTTTGTGACTGAGCAAATCTGCGAAAATCTAGTGAGTTGTGTGGCTCACAGCTCTTTTGACTTCAAAATCAGCCAACTACTGAGAGAAAGATGATGAAAACCTATAATATAGTTGTCAATTTTCAGTTAAATCATAGCAGATTCAGGTTCAAATATTAAAGATTGTAAAGTTTAGAATGTTTTTACCTCCTCATTTTACCTCCTAAGAACCCTCTTCTCATTATATATTGAAACTGGTCTACAGGCTTAATACATTTCTTTATGAAAACAAATCCCTTAGAAGACATATTGCCTTGCATTTTGACCAGTTTTTTATATTACACTTTGACCAAATGATTTTTAAAGGAATTGAGGCTAATTTATTTCCGATTATTCTCTAACATATTTAAATGACTTCCAGTGGTCTGTATTAAGATATGACTTGTTAAATAAATTAGTAACCTCATATGAGAATTGAATGTACAACTATGCATTAGTGAAGTTTTTAAATCTTATTTTAGTTCTCTGAAAAAAATGAAATCCTATTCAAGATTTCATTTTTTCCCATTTAATTTATGTTTGTTTTGGTCCTTCTTACAAAAATTCAGACATTTGGTTATTTTTTTCATATTTTTATTTTGTCATTTAGTTTTCTAATTGTTATTTTGTAAAAAAAATGAAAATGATACACATGTCAAATTGTGAAATAGCAATTTATCTGAAATAGTTTATATTTCTGAAGTTGATTTTCTGGGGAAATTGGATGACTCTTTAGGTGTTTATATAAATTGTCATAAACTGTTGTGACACATTTATAAGCTTCTGTTTCCTTTCTTCTTCTGGTTTGGGGATCAGATGCATCTGGCGACTCATTTAAGTCAATGAAGTTTATTAGTTACTTCCCATTATTTTAGTTATGATGCATGATGGCTGGCATACTTGTGAGACTTCAGAATATCTAAAACTGATGCTTTCTCTTTCCTCTGTTAAAGACTATAATAATGAATTCTCCTGAGCACACAACCACCTGTGTCCCCTCAGCTGCTCCCAGTCATCTTGGATTTCTAGGTTGGGCAGTTGAAATGTGGCCCTATTTCACGTGCTACTAACTGATTCTGATACCTTTCAAGATAATTGACTCCATTTGATATTCATACAATTCATTGTAATTAATATTTTATTTTATAAAAGACCACATATTCTATACTGCTTTTCTATTGATTTCTGAGTTACATAAAATCTTAACAAGGAAAGGAATTCCCAATACACATAGCAACAAAATGTCTTCAGATTTATGTATCATAATGGGTTATCATATTTCTGAAAAAAATAAGACATGAAACTCAATATCATCCCTACCCATTAACTCTTAGTAATTTGTCCTGAATTTTATAAATCTGTATATAAGATAGGACAAAGAACTCCTACTCTCTACAAAATATAAATACATTTGTACTGATCATATTTTAATTTTACAGAATCACTTGTATCACTTGTCATCCCGTTGATCTTCGATTTGCTCAAGTGGGAACCAGTAATGCCTCCATTTGTCCCTGTCACATGCTAGTGTAGCCCAATGCTCACTCTTGGAACATGAAGAGCCTCAAACCATTTGTTCAGGGATTTGGCGAAGAAGTTTGACCATCTCGTAGAATATAAGAATAAAATATTCTTATTTTACAGAGTAAAGTAGTAAAATTTATTCTGTTAAAAGTATCCTCAAATTTATCTTTGTTAATCTTTTTAATTTTTATTATAATAATACCAAATCTAAATAATATGAATTAAAATAAGAATTCTTTAGTATAATGTTTATTGGATTTGTTTTATAATTACATGACAAATTGTTGTCAGGGTAAAAAAGAGCTATTTAACATAGTAGGTAAAGAGTACTCAAATTCTTGAGGAAAAATATCCAGTACATTGTAAAAGAATAAAAATTTAAACTTCAAGGAATGAGTCTTTTAAAAGTAAGAAATGTAGGCATTATAATATCGTATTGTCAAGAAAAAGTAGTTAAATGGTAACTCCATGCAAAAAGGACCAATATGAACTGGACTTAATCAAGATTCTCCAAAAGAATTTAAGTAAGAAACTACTAAATTACTCAATTGCCACTTCTGGTACTACTTAATTTGGTATTAGTCGCTATGTGCATACTGAGCATATATTTTGTCCAGGATATTTTACCAAGTATGATGCTAGAAATGATGTGTTATAAACAAGTATTTCCAAATAAATTAAGTACCTAAAGTTTAAAGTGTGTTTATTTATTTTCACGAACTAGATAAATTTGTTTGCTGACAATCAAATTCTGTCAATTACTTTGCTACTCAAAATAAACATATGTAATTTAAATTTTTTAATTAAGTAATTTTGTCAGAAAACTTTGGGGATCGCACATAGCTATGTTCAAGGCTTATTCCTGGCTATGTACTCAGGGATTATTTCTATCAGTGCTTGCTATACCATACATAGTGCCTTAGGTCAACATACAATGGAACATTAGGGAGTTCTAAGAAAGATAAAAATGTAATTTGCAGCAAAATTGACGGAACTAGAGGATATTACACTAAGTGAATTCAGTCAGAAGAAAGCGGAGAGATAGAGAATGATCTCTCTCATATGTGGTACTTAAAGAGGTAAAGAAAGGTAGCAACAAAGGTCACTATCACTGTCATCCTGTTGCTCATCGATTTGTTCGAGCGGGCACCAGTAACATCTCTCATTGAGAGACTTATTTGTTACTGTTTTTGGCATATCCAATACGCACGGGTTGCTTGCCAGGCTCTGCCACGCGGGCTCGATACTCTCGGTAGCTTGCGGGGCTCTCCGAGAGGGGCAGAGGAATCGAACTTGGGTCGGCCCATGAAAGGCGAGTGCCCAACTGCCGTGCTATTCCTCCAGCCCAGCAACAAAGGTACAAAGATCAGATGGGAAAACTGATCCACACAATTGAGCTGAGCTGGTCAGAGGAAAGACTTGGGTGGAAGTGATATTGGGGCCTTTGGGAGAGGGAGGAAGTACACTGCTGATGGGTGTGATGTTGGAATTGTGTGTATGAGTAACCATTATTAACAGCATTGCCACTGTCACTGTCATCCCGTTGCTCATTGGTTTGCTCGAGCGGGCACCAGTAACATCTCCATTGTGAGACTTGTTGTTACTGGTTTTGGCATATCCAATACACCACAGGTAGCTTGCCAGGCTCTGCTGTGCAGGCGCAATACTCTCGGTAACTTGCAAGGCTCTCCGAGAGGGGTGGAGGACTCGAACCCGGGTCAGCCGCGTGCAAGGCGAATGCCCTACTGCTATGCTATCGCTCCAGCCCAACAGCACTGTAAGCTACAAAATATCAATGAAAACATTTAAGAAATAGTGCCATAGTTTGAGCCAGAGTAGGCTATGGGCCAGGTAAACACCTTCATGCCGGTATTGTCTCTTTGTTCCCTCCATTTTCAAATTTTTATCAACAAACTGGAATCATGCCTTAGTAATACTTGGGTCACGAGTGGTGGGGGTCGCCAGTACCATCGACGATGGTGCTAAGAGGGGTTGCGTGGAGTAGTGGAGATCTCCATTAGGGCCTGTGCAGGGCAGGTGCATGTTCCAACCCTTTGATTAACCTCCATGGGCCTAGAAAGGAATTGGATAGAAGCTCCCTTGAAAATGTCCAAAGAGGAATACAGGAAAAACAAAAATCATAAAGATGATAAAGTGTTATTTGTTTTTAGTTTGAACTGACATTAAAACAGCACTAAAGTGTAAGGGTGAGCATGTGTTCCCATTTTCAGAGATGAGGGTGGAACAGAGTAAGTTCTACCTTTATTGCATTCTGAAGCTGGAACTTGGGAAAATAGCCTAAATTGCTGCCATAAGTGAGGCCAGACTTTGATTCATGGAACTGCAAGAACCCTGGGCACCACTTGATAGATTCTTGGACAGCACCCAGCACTACTTGGCCTGAAAAAACAGGCTGAGTTTTGCCAATAGTGGGCCCTAGGTACAGGAGCTCTGCTTGGGAGTCCAAAATGAAAAAAGTCTGAAAAAAATGTTGAAATATTTAAACAACTATTATATTGTTCTAATCTGTTTATTACTCCAGTATCCCTGCCATGCAAATTTTTTATATTCAGATAAATTATTCCAGTGATAATCCTAAATGAAAAAAAAACATGTAACAGTTTCCATCTGATAAGAATTGAAAATATTTGATATGCTATATTATTATTTTAATTTGTTACCTTATATACAAAAAATAGCTGTTGTAAACACACTTGAACATCACCTAAGCATTCATTTATTCATTTTAGTGCTATTATAAACAAGGATGTACAAAAATCGCTGAGATTCAGGGGCTGGAGCGATAGCACAGCAGGTAGGGCGTTTGGCTTGCATATGGCTGATCCCAGGTTCAATTCCCAGCATCCCTTATGGTCCCCTGAGCATCCCCAGGTGTAATTCCTGAGTGCAAAAGCCAGGAGTAACGCCTGTGCATCGCCAGGAGTGACCCAAAAAAAAAGCAAAAAAAAAAAAATCTTAAAAAAAATCGCTGAGATTCAGTTTCAGTTTTTTTTTTTTCAGTTCTTTTTAAATATATATTCAGAAGGTATATATTTGAAATACATGATAATTATAACCATAAAGTTTATATATACATATATATTCATGCAATGGAATTTTGTTTAATCTTAAGCAAAGGAATCTTGTCACATGATACAACATGCATAAACATTGGGATCGGAACTTCAGGATAAACAAAACATTGTATACTGAAACACATCTAGCTAGGCAAAGAGGAAATGGGTCTTGGTTTTTAATTGGTATAAAATTTCATATTTGAAAGATGAATAAGTTCTGAAAATCTGATTCATCAGGATACCTAACACAAATGAATTACGTACACTTTTAAATTACTTGGTTTAATAAGATAATCTGATTTCATGATGTACACATTATTCAATTCAATTCAACATACGTATCTCTGTAATGTGTAGTAGAATCACAGGCAAAATATGTCAGTATGATCTGCAGTTCTTTATTGGTATAGTTTGATATATTCTTTATTGGTGTATTCATTTAAAGTTTTTTTTCATAAAAGTACTGACATTTCACTACAGTGAAGCATTGGTGAGGTTACTTTAGGGCAACATGACGTCAATACCATAGAATTTCAGGCCAACCATAAAGCAATTAAATGGATGTCTACCAACTTCATTAAAAATAACTTGAGAATATTAAACATCTTATGATGGTATTCCTTGCACTTTTGAGGCAGAATGTTTCTATAGTCTGTGAGTCAAATGGATAATAAGATATCAACTGATGTTGAGAGATTTTTTTATCAGGCACAATAAAAGAACATCATATACTACTAAGATAACTAGTAATTTAGTGGCAAGGTAGGCCCTGATGGGGTTGGCAGGCCATATATGTGGTGCTGTGTGTTGATTCTGGTCGGCAGCATGTAAGACAAGTTCCCTACCTGCTGTAATATGGCTCCAACCAATTTAGTGTTTTTAGGGTAATTCAAAAGACACACATCTCCCATGGAAGAAAAGAGAAAAGGATAACAATGAAGTGAACCCATTAACCATTATCATTTAAATAGTTAAGATGAACAGAAATGCAAAATAAAAAGGTATCACAAGAAGACAAAGAAAAACATGAATGATACTCAAACGGGAAAATACCCAAGGAAAGTCAAACACAGGCTGATCCAGATGTTAGAATTAGCTAGCATGACTGTTATATCAGTGATTATAACCATGATTAGAAAATGAACAAAATTGTTTTGCAATTAATATAAAGATAATGTAACACTGTTGTCCTGTTGTTCATCGATTTTGCTCGAGCGGGCACCAGTAATGTCTCCATTGTGAGACTTGTTGTTACTGTTTTTGGCATAATGAATGTGCCACGGGGAGCTTGCCAGACTGCTGTATGCGTGGGATACTCTTGGTGGCTTGCCAGGTTCTCCAAGAGAGACGGAGGAATCGAACCTGGGTCAATCTCATGCAAGGCAAATGCCCTACCCGCTGTGCTATCACTCCACTCCCCTAAAAGATAAATTATAAAAGTTTAAAATTGGGCCAGAGATATAGAGATATAATACAGAAGATAAGTTGTGTTTTTTTTTTAACATAAACCACCTGGATTTTCCCCAGCTTGCTATTCTCTGAGTCCACCAGGAATGATCTCGGAGTACTGAGCCAGAAATAAGCCCTGAGCACTGCAGGGTGTGGCTCCAAATTCACAAAATAATTTTAAGACAAATGTATTATATATATTTATATAACAAAATAATATATGGTTGAAAAACTCTGAACATGAAAAATCATCTTAAATAAGATGAATAAAACATATATAATCTGCACAGAAGAATAAATAAATATTTCAATGAGGTGGCATACATTTAATATCTCTCCCGGAAGGAAAGCAGAGGACATTAAAGATTGGGAAAGGCAAATTTTCATAATCTGATATTGCTTTTATGATGAAAAATACTGATGTTTTAAATATTGATCTTCGTACTATATATATTGTTCCTATTACTCATTGGCAGCAAACGTATGTTCAGTTTTACAAAACACCACCAGCCAATTTTATATGTCTATTTTTATAGATATATAAAAATCCTATTCTTTGTAAATTTAATTTACTAATGTTTATCTACCAAGCCTTTCAATGCCTTTCTTTAAATTTTAAGCCGAACTATTTCTCTGGGTTGCATTCTACATGGATTTGACAGCAATTGTAATGCACTAATTTTCTGTAAGTCTCTACTTTAGGATTTACCCCTGTATGGAGTATGTGTTTGTTTGGTTACAGACTTATTTATAGGATATACATTTCAATTAATTTCTTTCCTTATTTTTGGAGCTTTAAAAACAGGGAAACTATTTTAGGTTTTCCATTGTTTTATTCTAGTTAGAAGTAATTTTTAACTACCAATATTTAATTTTATGACCATTTCAGTACATATTTTCTTTGCACATTTTGCAATTTTGATGTCATTATGAATATGTATTTTTATCCCTTCATTGTATTAACTATTCTCTGTCTACTAATTTGTGGTCCATCTAAAGAGATATAAAGATATCATTAAATCTAGAGGGGATATAAAGTGATAAGAAGGATATTTATTAAAGGAACATTTTTTTTTTAATTTTTTTATTGAATCACCAAGTGGAGGGTTACAAAGTTCTCAGGATTATGTCAGTTATACAATATTCAAACACCCTTCCCTTCACCAGTGCCCATCTTCCATCACCAACCCCCCCAGTATATCTGCCGCCCCCTCCCACCTCCCTAGTCCCCACCCTTGTACGTGATAAGTTTCACTTCATTTGCGCTTATCTCGATTACATTCCATATTTCAACACACAACTCACTACCGTTGCTGGGGTTTCCCCCCAAAAAGAAAAAGACAGTCCTATTGCCAATGAGGCATTTGATAGTTCTCCACTACTAAGAATATAGAGATATTAAGTCCTGCTGTTTGTTACATAACTTTTCTTTTTCCCCCTTGCCCCGCGCCACCGAGTTCACGCCTGTTTAATAATCGCCATGCTGTCTGACAAAGGGAAAAAAAACCGAAGAGGATGGTTATTTCCCGTCATCAGCCGGCGTGGGGCTCTGGCTTAGTTGATAGTCTAGTAGAGTGTCTGCAAGCAGTTTCTGGAACCAAAGGTCTTGCGCTGATATCGGCTCCGGCTCGAGATACCACCAGCGTCCCGCTGGTCCATGTACCTAATTTTTCCCCTTATTTCCCATTCCCACGCCACCAGGTCTGTTTGCTTAATGGACATCACACTATGTTTGACACCACACCACGTTTCTTCCCGAGAAAGAAGGATATTTCTTCTCAGCCGGCGTGGGGATATAGCTTAGTTCAGTCTAGAGAGATGGCTACCATTTTGATTGCCTTCAATATTTCAACAAAATACTTACTACTCTTGTTAGGATCTCCCACAAAAGTCCGACCCATTAAGAAGGAACCATTACATATTGCTGATACTAAGATGACATTAGGTCGTGCGGCCGCGGCTGCGGCCGCGCGGTTTTGGGTTTCTGTCTAAAGTCTAGGGAAAAAGTTGAAGGAGAGAGAGAGAGAGATTTCCGCACGGGGGACCTGGCGGAAACTCTCAAGTCACATACTGCAGGTTGCTGGTGGGCTGCTGGTGTCCCAAGCAGCTGCCTCCTCTTCGTCAGTCATTCTGGGGGTGCGGGCGCGGAGAAATGTAAAGGAACATTTTTATAAGCACTTTTCATC
Organism: Sorex araneus; assembly: GCF_027595985.1. NCBI lineage: Eukaryota > Metazoa > Chordata > Mammalia > Eulipotyphla > Soricidae > Sorex > Sorex araneus. The sequence goes on along the minus strand of NC_073303.1, from coordinate 188,770,902 downwards.
TGTTGCTAGAAGTTTATTTACCTACCTCACTGAAAAAACATATCAACAATGTTTTTTTTGTTTCTATCCTTTTTGTTTCCCTAGCATATCTACCAAGGGATATATCTACCTAGCTAGGGAAAAAAAGGTTTCTCCTTAATCTGCCTGATTTTTTTTTCATTATTCACTTTATACATATAATTATTTCCTATCTAGCAGTATTGTTCATCTTCTTTCATTTGATACAGCCTTATTAAATCAAACAATTTAAACTTATAAGTGTCCTTATGAATGTTAAATCATCAATTAAAATATAAACTTATAAATGTCTTAATGTAAAATTGTCAATCAAAATTGGATACTTATCTGAGTTTAGATTTTAGAGTAACTGATATCTTCTTCGTTAATCTATAGTTTCATAAAACCCCTCAAACATTTTTAATTCAAATAATCTGCAATGAGAAGCAACTATTTTAATTACAACTCTCTTTTGTATTATCAGTTGGTCAAACTAAGAAATCTTTAATACTGTGTAGTGTGCATTGTGTGTGTGTGCACGCACACACACGTGTGCACATACATATGTTCATCTGAAAATATGTTAAAACAGTAATTTGAGGGGAGATTAAAAAAAACTATAACCTGTCTATTCAAATTCTTTCTCAAGTGTTCTTACTTTCTGGGTCTGACTATTGCTAAGCCGTGCTTCTTCTTCTGGTTCACTGTTACAGTCTTCTTGAAGTCAACTTGACTGCAGGTGACCATCTTCAATCATTAGCATGATTAATCATTTATTTCTTCTAAATGTGTTGTGCAATTGCATTATGCTTTATTGTGGGAATACTGCATTTGATTAATAGGAAAGGGAAAAGGGAAGGGTACAAATCACTAAGATGGATACTTGAGAGACTAACACCATAGTGGAGGCATGTAGCTGGCTGAAAGTCTCCAGGAAGGATTTTAATCAAAGACTCCCACTAGTGTCCTTAAGCTAGTGACATACCACCAGTAGCATGCTAGGCTCATCAGAGAGGGTCACTGAGAGACGGTGACCTCCTCTTGTCCTTAGCAGTTCTTAACAGAAGAAAATTTAATGTTGAGAGATGGAGAGTTTAGCAGACATCTCTGCTTGATACAGTTTGAAGCCACAAACTTATGCTGTAATTCAGGGACTATTAATTTTATTTAGGAAGGGACTCTATAGAGAAAGGGGCATTATCTGCTCTTGTTTCATTTGGTATGCCTGTTTGTCAGTTATTTTCTTAAAAATCTGGTTGCTCTTTCAGCCCCACTTTCGCATCTCTTGGGACTTGCCTTGTTTCCATAGTCCCACTTTTGCATCAGCTCCGGTCAGTAATCTGTCACTGGAAATAACAATTCCATCGTTAAGATTACTTAAATATTATACATATTACTATTGTGAAGGAATTGAACCTGGGTTGTCTGCGTGCAAGGAGAATGCCCTACCGCTGTGCTATCGCTCCAGCCCCTCTTGGAGAGCCCACCAAGCTACTGAGAGTATCTCGCCCCCACGGCAGAGCCTGGCAAGCTAATTGTGGCGTATTCAATATGCCCAAAACAGTAACAAGTCTCACAATGGAGACGTTATTGGGGCCTGCTCAAGCAAATCGATGAGCAACGGGATGACAGTGACAGTGACAATTGTGAAGAGAATACTATTCCTAATGCTATTATGGAAAAGCTATATCACTCAACAGAATCTTAGGCAAGTAGTGTTCATATAACAACATAAAAACTCAGTTTATTAGTATGTGAAATCTTCAAATATAAAATGAAAAAATTGAGCAACATAAAAATTATAATCCACAGAAGAGACAAAATATGTGACTTTTTTCTAAGTGATTTATCTTGCTCAATTTAATAATCATAAATTTGGTATATATTAACGTATGTGTTTGACTGGAATGAATTTTAACTACTTATTTATAATTGCTAAATAAACACATAATCATTTCTATTATGCTGCAGTTGTACAAATCCTAAAATTTTTGAGAAATTTTCATCATATAATCTTTAAAATTATTGACAATGTTATTATGGTCCTAATTATGTATGCTTACAATTTTGGTACTATTTTTTATTTTTATTTCTTTTTGCTTTATTACAAAAAGTTTCAGGATGTGTATTATAAAATTTATTCCATTTATTTAATATATTCTGATGTCTTCACTTACATTTAAAGCCTTGTGAGAATAACATATATGCTTTACCTTGAAGTTGATTCTTTCCTTGATTTCTTATTATTTGTCTTTCTACAAGAGTTTAATTGTACATTCTAGCAAGAAACCCACAGAGTAAGTGCTCAGTCTTGAAGTGATTTCCTTAAGAACATCCAAGAAGATTTGTTATTGCAATAAATCTAGATTTCTCAAAAGTAGTGTATACAACAATATGTCATCTGTATCACTTGTCATCTTGTTGCTCATCAATTTGCTCGAGTGGGTACCAGTACTGTCTCCATTTGTCCCTGTCAAGAGCTAGTGTAGCTCAATGTCTTCTGCTCGCTCCAGGAATAAGAAGAGCATCAAACTGTTTATTCACATCTTGACGAAGAAGTCTGACCACCTTGTAGGTGGGTGGCTAGACGTTCTTTTGACTTCCTGTGAACAACAATATGAAAGTGACATATTCAGCTTGGTAATAAAAAGTATATATATGTATGCATATATATGTGCATGCACATATATATACATATATAGAGAGAGAGGGAGAGAGAGAATACACCTACATCTAACTTCTTTTAAGATTTTATCCCTGTCAAATAATTCCTTGCTTGCTTTGTATTTCTCGTTTTTAAAAAATAGAAACAGTTTTTATTTTCTATTTGGGTCACACCTGGCGATGCACAGGGGTGACTCCTGGCTCTGCACTCAGGAATTACTCCTGGCTATGCTCAGGGAACCATATGGGATGCTGGGAATTGAACCCAAGTTGGCCGCATGCAAGGAAAACACCCTATCCACTGTCTATAGCTCCAGCCCCTGTATTTCTCATTTGGCATACACAAAAACCTTTAACATCAGGAAAAGAGGCTTGAATAGAAGTACAGAATAATAAGGCAGAGTCATTTTTATTCAGTACTCTACTAGACTCTAGTTTTTATTTAGATTTATTTCAGACTGATTTATTACATGAATTGATGGGATTCTCTTCAGTATAACTTTTGCTTGTGAAAATAAAGAGCAACTGAAGAAATATAACTATGTTTCCTAATCTTGCTGTCAGTGGCAACTAACAACCTTATAATGGAAAGAAAATTTAATGCAATGGATATTAGGTATATAGGAAGAGATGGGTAAAACAATAAATGCCAAGATGAATTAAACATAGATAATAAAATAAAATGTGCTGGACTAATATAGATAATTTTGATGTCTTAGAAGAGTTTAAAATTGAGCCATTGGATCCTGACTGTTTTTTAATTTCATCATGAAAATTAACTAGTTTAATAAGGTTGACCACGTTTTTAAATTATTATTGGTAAAGTTATACTCTTCTCCTGAACCTAGAAAAAATTATAATACATAAGAACAGATAATAAACTTTCTGCTCATAATGTTTATTTCAAAATTTCCTTAAACCCTGGAATTCATAGTAATCTGTGTTGGACTGTTTTATGGAATAAAATTATGTAAAAAATATCAACAATCTGATTTATCATTTATCATTTACTATGCTATGCTTTGGAAATTTAGAAAATATATGTAATATATCAAAGTATTGCACAACCATTACTGCTATCATAATAACAGCATCATAATTAATGTCCTAGTAACTATAACTCTGAATACACATACAGAGTTGTATATACCTCAGAGTACAGAGTAACATCCTCTTTGGGTCTTTAGAAAATTCTCTTTACTCTCTTGTAAATGAGGAGACCATTTCTATCACTACTCACCATGTTTCAGATTATAGAATTCAGTGTCATATTTTATCTTAATATAGAGATCATGGTGTAATTACAAAAATTCCATCCCAGCCAGCATCACTCAGAGACAGAGACATGGTGATGAGCAAAGAAAGACTTTTATTGACAAAAAGCTAGCAGGTTGGAAAGTGGTGAACTTAGTCCTCAGTGCTCTTTCACAAAAATGGATTTTTTTAAAAAGAAATAGCACAGATCAGTGCCTTTTTAGAAAGAGTGGATTCCAAACCAGTGGCAGCAGAATAAAGAATAAAATCCACTTATTAGCTCACCCCTGGATGTACGCTGCCTTATGTGGAAACAAAGAAAGAGAAGTTTAGACTTTTGGGGAAAATGAAATCTGAAGACAAACTGCCATTGGCTTTAGTCCTGAGACAAGAACATTTGTCTTTGTCTAATATTGATCTTGGGCATTTTCTAACAATGCATTGTTCACATATGCGGTCAACCTGCAATTTTAAAACTAGAGAATCTTTGCCCAAATAATCTTAAGGAAGCTGGAAACACAGCTCAAATGGGGAAGCATATGTGCAGCAAGTGTAAAGCAGCCCTGAGTTTTATCTCTGGCTCTATGTAGTCCTTGAGTTTTATCAGGTGCACCCCTATAAAACAATAGAAACTATAGCAGTACTGCAAATCACAGTGGCTACACGGAAGAAAGAGAGAGAAAGAGAGAGAAGGAGTGGGAAAGAGAAGAAAAGTGTTGGTCATAGAGGCTGGATGGAAAGATGTAGGGAAACTGAGGACATTGGTGGCAGGAAATATACTGGTGAAGGGATGGGTGTTGGAACATTGTATGACTGAAACTCAGTCATGAACAACTTTGTTACAGTTTATCTCATGGTGATTCAATAAAAAAAAGTAATTTATCTCGGTTGATTATATTTGCTTCTGTGTCATTTAGAAAATGTTGTTCTTTATTTGAGCAGCTTTAAGGTATGTAAAAAGTAAAATAGGTATGAAAAATTGCTAAATTATTTAGGTTTGGCTAGGTTAATGGGAGAATTAATGTAATCTAAATGTTGATGTGTGGACAAAGCTGACAAAAGGGAAAATCCAATTTAGCAGTATGTAATTGGGTCAGAATATTTCTATGGTTTGTTGAATTGTGTCAGCAGATTTCTAGGGCTGCTTATTTAATTTAAAAATATGAACACTGAATATAAAATGATTTGAGGTACTGAGAATTTTAAACATTTGCACATAAGTTGATAAATTACTTGTATATTTCTAAAATACACTTTCAAAATCTTGATAATTCTCATTTTTATATTCCAAAGAATTGTTATATTAACTACTTTATACTCAAAAATAACTAAATACTAGGTATCACTGTATCGCTGCCATCCTGTTGTTCATCAATTTGCTCAAGCAGGCACCAGTAAAGTCTCCATCTGTCCTAGCCCTGAGATTTTAGCAGCCTCTCTTTACTCGTCTTTCTTAATGATCGGAGGCTCTTTCAGGGTCAAGGGAACGAGACCTGTTATTTTTACTGTATTTGGCATATCAAATATGCCACAGGGAGCTTGCCAGGCTCTTTTGTGAATACTAGCTAATGAGCATTAGTTATAAATTAAGATGTAGACCTGATTTACTGCCTCAAAATCATAAATTAGATTAAGTTAACTCTTTAATTGTGGGGGACAATAGGGATATTTTCAAGATTCAGTATTTGTGTCATTATTTGAATAGCATATTAAGAGAAAGATGAAAGTAACACTGTCGTCCCATTGTTCATCGATTTGATTTACTCGAGTGGGCTGAAGTGATAGTACAGTGGATAGGGTGTTTGACTTGAATGTGGCGGACCCAGGTTCAATCCCTGGCATCCCATATGGTCCCCCAAGCACCACCAGGAGTAATTCCTGAATGCAGAGACAGGAGTAACCCCTGAGCATCGCTGGGTGTGACCCAAAAAGCAAAAAAATAAATAAATAAATAAGAGAAGATATTTTTAGAAATTCCAAGATGTTTCCCCACCCACAGGATTATAATTTTTATAAAGCAGGAAAAATGAGGCATGAGCAGAGGTCAGAATTCTTCTTGGTTTCTTCAAGCAAATAAGTACAGTAATATAAAGTCTAAGCACACATTTTTGAATACCATTATGCTTCTGCCTTCTGTGATAGTTATCTGATATATTTTAGGAACACATCTGTTGATTTAAGTCTGTAGCTTTAAGTTTAAAAAAGGAAAAATAATATGTTTAAACACTTTCAGATCAAACCTGTTATGACTCATGCTACACTTACCTCAGATGAGCACTCTTTTTCTTCAAAATAAAATTGTTAAAATTTGAGTCAAAGTATATAAATCATCTTTCCTTTCCTTTTTTTTTGAGTGGAACAAAATAGGTTTTGTTAAAAGAAGAAAAGTGAGGGGAGACAAAGAGAGAGAAAAATATAAAATATTTATTTAAAATAGAACATGGCTTGTCCAGAAAGGAAAATCATCTACATCATTTTTTTCAGAGAAGTATAAAGCTAAAAATTAGTAAGAATTCATTGTAAAAAATGAATTGTATCAAAAGTCTTTAAAAAGTAGATAAAGAAAGAAACTCTTCTTAGAAAATTGACTTTGTAAGTTCTTAAGTAGTAAGTTATCTGGAGTTAAGAGACCCATATTTCTAATGTTAGCATAAAAGATTCTAATACTTCTTTGGGGTCTTTTTTTTTTGGCTTTTTGGTCACACCCAGCGATGCTCAGGGGTTACTCCTAGCTTTGCACTCAGGAATTACTCCTGGCGGTGTTTGGGGGACCATGTGGGATGCTGGGAATCGAACCCGAGTCGGCCGCCTGCAAGGCAAACGCCCTACCCGCTGTATTATCACTCCAGCCCCAGATTCTAATACTTTTATTTCTCAGAGTTTTTCCTGTCTTACTGATATATAGCCATTCCTTTTGAGACTTTTAAAATTTCATGAATCTAAAAACAGCTGGTGGCAAAGTCCAAAGTACACAAGCTGCTTCTTTCTCACCTTTCCATCATTTATCCTCCACTTCTTTTGCACAATAAACACTTAGTGAAGTAGTAAATTCATTTGTGTAACCAACACTTCAATATTTTTCGATCCACGAGAATGTATGCTGATAAAATTATGGCGTATATGTTTCACTCACTCTATTTCTAACACTTAGTTAATTTGCTATCACAGAGGAGATTATGGTGTAGTAGTAGGGAAAAATAACATAGATATAAAAAATGTACAAGGATCAAGACTAAGAAAACATGAAAAAAGTGTGCGCAGTAAAACATTGCTTAGTGGACTAAATTTGCAACTAAATTTTCCTCTTACAATTCACTCTTTCTAGAAGCATGAAATTTATTCTCTAGTTATAATTAAATCACTCTGTAAACCTGTTTGTTTTGAGATACTGCATTAAAAACTGAGTTGTTATTTAAATAAGAAGTGCAGTTCCATTGTCCTTGTGAGTACTTGTCTTTGTGTCTACTGAAAGAGGAGAGTATGGCTCTTAATATTTTTATTATTAAAGATTATTATCTATGTGATTGCTAGTTGAGTTTTTTTCTGGATCCCAGAGAACTGAATGAAATTTCATGTAAAAGTAGACTGTGTTTCCTTCCTTACTATGTTATTGCTAGCGGGTAGTTCAAGTCTTTCTAGGGGAGATTTTTCAGTTCTCTTCACTGTCCTCAGAGTAAAGTGTAAACCCTTATTGATTCTGACAGGGCTGTTCATTACACTGTCCCTAAGTGCCTTTCATGTCTCTCTATTACTCCCTGCACAGCAATTTAGGTCCCTAAATGTGCTACTCTCTGTCCACTTACACCCAATTGTCTTCTCTTATCTTAGACCATCTCACATCCCCAACTCTTTTAGATCTACTACTAAACTAAAGAAATTTCTAATTCGCAAGTCATGCTCCCCAATGACATTTGAATTTGGGTCAATTTTTCCCTATTTATTTACTGTCAATCTAGTCTACCTTCCTTCACCATTACATAAATATTTCTTGCTATTTTTGTTTTTCTTCAATTATATTAGCTGTGCACCATCACTTTCCCAAGATTAGCTTCTATTTCTGCTTCCTGTCATAATAGAAATAAGACTTACCTCTTTGCAGATTTGTTTCTCTCACCAGTATAACATCAGCTTTCTTAGGAATAAATTTTGCAAAACATTTTACATATAACTTTAGAGAAGTAGCATTTATGTCTTGATTTCCAGAATTTCACTCCAAGAATGTAATGTAGACATTTCTTTCTTTTATTTATCTCTCTTCCTTTTTTTTTTTGTGATACACATCAACGATTTTCCTTCTCTTTAAAATATTCTGCTTTGGGGATTGTTGAGATAGTACAGCAGGTAGGACACTTGCCTTCTAAGTGGCAGACCCAATTCAATCCCCAGCACCCCATATGGTCCCCAGAGCTATTTCAGGACTGATCTCTGATCCCTGAGTGCGGAGTCAGGAGTAAGCACTGAGCACTGCCACAGGTGAGCCCACAAAACAAAACTTCTGCACTTTGTTTAATCTATGAATAATGACATTTTAAAGATCAAATATATTATCTTAACGTAAACAAACAATAATCTAATGGGATTTAAGTTTGCTATTTCTTTTTGCCAGATATAAAGACCATCACCAGAACAATTACGGGGATTCATCTTATTCATCTTCTCTTATCTCTCAACTTCCTCCATCATGCAGCATCTCAAGGAAAAGATTTAGAGAATAAATTTTCAACTTCAAATTGCATGAATTAAATGAAGTGAATTTTATTTTGGAGTAAGATAGAGCACAGGAAGTGACGTATGTAGCTTATTATTAACACATGAACAAAGCAGGGTCTTGAGATGATTCTATGACGTGATCGGGCCTGGAACATGAAGCTGGTGAGGCCAAGCTGGCTTCCCTGCATGACATACAATAGCTACACAAAAAGTGTGGTGTGCAGAGCTCCTTGCTCAAGTTTCCAAGCTCCATAGCTAGAAATGTGTAAGCACTAAAGCTGAGAATTCAACCCCTCACCAGCTCTACAGTGAAATGTGAGTGTCTCCTGTGCATTACAGAAGCAGCAACAACAGAGCTGTGTGTGTGTGTGTGTGTGTGTGTGTGTGTGTGTGTGTGTTGTAGGAGGGAATTAGGGGCTATGCTTTAAAAAATACCACATCATTCAATAGTTTATATCTACCTTTCTTTGAGTAAAAAGCAAATTTGATAAAAGGGAAGAAAGAAAATGCAGAGTTCTGGAGAAACAGAACTTCAAGAAGTCAAAGGAATCGATTACTTACCCCAAGTCTACCTTCTCATATCACTTTCCCTGAATGTAGAACTTACTATATACTAAAGTAATATACTTAAAGTAATAAAGGTCAAATATGATTTCATTACAAGAAGTTCATTAATCTTTGCACTGTTACAAAAATAGGCAGGTGTAAGAATGTTGGAGGCATGGAGCATTTTTAGTAAATTGGTAAACCACCACTGAATTGGCGGGCAATCGAGAATACTATTGCATTAAAAATTTGCTTAGAAAGCTTGACAGTTGTCTCAAATAAATGAAATGCTTTATGCTTAAGGATTTCTGTTTCCAGTCCATGCCATATGAATAAAACACGAGATTGGCACAAGCAAATGCCACAAACTCTCACTCCTGGATAGCAACAAGAACTCTCAAACTTATCTTAAACAAATATTTGCTTTTCCTTATTATGCTTCACCTGTCTTTTCCATCAATCAAACTACTTAATCTGGAAGATTCAAAATTATCCTTAACTTCTTTCTTCTTTGATATTTCACCTCTAATTCATCATAAAATTGGGTTAGCTCTGCCGTCAAAATATATTTAATTTTTAATTAAATCTCAGTACTTCTGGATGTACCACCTTAGTCCAAAACACCAATATCAATGCTTTCATTTTGGCAATATTTTTAAACTTATTTTGGGTTTTAACACAACCACTGGAGAAAAAAAAAAGAAAAGCAAAGAAAAACTGAAGTAAATTCTCCTTCAAATCTCCAGAAGGTATAGCTTCTCTCTCTGATACAAAGGTTTTTGTATCACAATTTTTTTTTGTAGTAAACAAAATGTTTTTTTGTAACAAAGAAAATCATAAACTTCCAATCCAACAATACTCACTTCTTGCTTAATTTATGCATTCACCTCCTACAAATTAATACTTGCATACCTTTTCTTTAATCACACAGATTAAAGGCCCAGCACCCAGCACTATCTCACCCAGTACCAACAAAATAGTTAAACACTTTTTACTAAATATGCAAGTATTCATTTGTTTCCTCTAACTCATATTTTTTCTAAATATCCCATCATTGAAATTTGTTAAATTGCAACTCCTTTCATCCCTCATATGCTCTGATTGATTTGTTCTTTAGAGTACTGTTATTACTTTGCATATTACAGATTCTATTTATTCTAATTGTCTCTACCTTTCTACCACAAGAGCCCAAATTTCACAGGAACAAGCAGACTTACTCTCTAAACATTTGTGCAATGTTTTCTCCTCAAAGTACACATAAAAAGCACTTCATAAATTTTTGTTGAGAGATTGTACATTTTGATAGCAAGCTACTTAAAATAAAGCATTAATCAAAGGAACAATGTTCTTTACATATAATATTGCAAGATAAGACTGGTAGCACAACATGCATTTGGCAGTAGACAAAAATGAATTGGAAACAACTGATTGCATTTCCTAAATTGCAACCTAAGCATTGCAAATTGTTAAAACTTGCAGATAATGTAAGATCCCTTAGTGCTGCTATAGTAAAGGAGAACAAATTCAGTGGCTTAAAACCATGCAAATTTATACTTTGGGTTTTATAAATCCAAAATGAGTTTTCACTGTGATAAAGTCACATGTGAGCAAGACTGATTCTTCCACCTCAAAAGGACAATCAGTTTGTTTCCTGGTGTTTTCAGATGTGAAAACAAAAATCTTAAAAGGTGCTTCTCTCTCAGCTCAAGATTTGTGGCCACAATCAGTCACTTGAAACTGCTTCCATGGCCACATAACCTCCTCCAACTTTCCTGTCTTTCTTTTATACATGTAAAGACAATGAGATTATACTGGACTCAACCTGGATAATCCAGTATTATCTCCCAATTTAAGATCTTTAACTTATTCTATCTACAAAATCCTTCTTTCTGGGTAAGGTGACATAGTTTAGAAAGAGATTAGGAGATGAGCTCCTTAGGAGGGTTATTATTCTTCCAACCACATTCAAATAGAATAAAATGTTCCGTATCATATCATGACCAAAATCTTAATGTAAACTCCATGCTTCCTGATGCTTTAGCTTCTGAAAGTAATGCGTATCAAAATTATCAATCTTCATCTTTTACTGAAGCATCACTTTATACCATTGAGCATGTGTTAGAAATGTGTGCTATATTTAATTGCTTGTGTCTTTTCTTCTTTAATCGCTAACTTGTGCAATTTTTATTGAGTTAAGAGTTTGAGTGAGATGCTTTTATTCACAAAATTTTCCTCTTAATATATATAAGTAAGGTTTTTACATACACGTTCTGAAAACATTGATATATTTTCTTTAGTGCCTATGTAAACGAAATTTATAGTAGATAAGCAAAATTATTTGAGAAAATTACAGTACCTCAAATTAACTTAATTCAAATTTGGTGGGAAATAGATGAATGCTTACTATACATTTATATGTAATTATTACTTTAAAGCGATTGTGCCCTTAAACTTTCTGAAGTCAACAATTCTAAATTTTAGCTTTACGCTTATTTTTCTATCATAGCCATTGCTAAATATATATATATGTTATACTGACATATATGTGATATATATTGCATTTAAGTGGAAGACAGGTAAATTAATTTTTTCTTTGTTTGGTTCTGGGGGCATATCCAGCAGTATTTAGGGTTCACTCCTGGCTCCGTGCTCAGAGGTCACTGCTGGTGGGCTTGAGGATTATATGTGGTACAGGGAATCAACCTTGATAGCTGTGTGCAAGGCAAATATCCTACTTCATGTGCTGTCTCTTGGGCTGAAATGAAATCTTTTAACACAAAAAGAAATATTATCATCCCACTAGTGAGTAGTCAGTGGAAACATCTCATCTATAGAATCTGGGTAATCACTAATGATCTCTGCTCTGGATCATATCAAATAAAATATTATTTTAAAATTAATTCACAAGAACCAAAGATACGGTATAAGGTGTTTTATCCCCAACACTATATACAGCTCCCCCCACATCCATCTGGAGTAATTCCTGAGCACAGAGCCAAGAGTAAGCCCGAAACACAGCTTGGTGTAGCCCAAAACCACCCTCTAAAATTAATTTACAGGATTTCAGAATGTAATTAGTAAAAAAAAGTATATGCACTGTATATTTTGGGATTGGTACTTGGGATTGTATTTCATATTACTTGAGATCCTGGTTCAGTGCCAAGTAACAAACAAAAAAGTGTTTTAAGTTCTTTTCAGTTATAAATATGCAAATACAATATTTGAGTCAAGTAAGAAGGCAAATAAGGACAGAGAGTAAATACAGAAATTAATGCATTTACCTTGGATGTGACTAACTGTTGTTAAATCCCAAGCACCAGATAAGGTCTCCTGAGCACTGCCAGGAGTGAGCACAGAGCCAGGAGTAAGTTCTGAACACAAACAAACAAATAAACAAAAGGCAAGGCAAAGAAAAGACAGTGAAGTTGAAATGGAGAAGTAGCACGGTTAAAGATTTTACTCCCTGAACTGAGTAAATAAAACCATTTCATAAGAAAAATTATAGGCTACTCACTGTATCACTGTCATCCCGTTATTCATCAATTTACTCGAGTGGGCTCCAGTAATGTCTCTATTTGTTCCAGCCCTGAGATTTTCAGCAGCCTCTCCTTACTCGTCTTTCCCAATGATTGGTGGCTCTTTCAGGGTCAGAGGAATGAGAACTATTTTAGTTACTGTATTTGGCATATCAAATATGCCATTGGGAGTTTGCCAGGCTCTGCCGTGTGGGCGGGATACTCTTGGTAGCTTGCCGGGTTCTTGGAGAGGCATATATATATATATATATATATATATATATATATATATGTATATATAAATCTATCTATCTATCTATCTATCTATCTATCTATCTATCTATCTATCTATCTATCTATCTATCTTTCCCTTTATGATGTCTCTCTCACTGGCCAAATACCTTTCATAATTGCCACCAAACCTTCCTTGAATGTTTGAACCCACTAAGTCTATTTTTCTTTTGCTTGTTTGGGGGCTACACCCAGTGATGCTCAGGAGTTATTCCTGGCTCTGCACTCTGGAATTATTCCTGCCCGTGCTCAGAAAGCCATCAAAAACAATTTTCAGAGTAATTCCTTGAAAAAAAATCAGACACCAGACTTTCTGATACTCTATAAATATTAGGTACGGTATGTATTAACTATCTAAACATAAACCATGAGCATTCATAGAAACATTGTTGAGTAAGATTCATTGTTAAGTACTGAAAGTTGAGTTGTTCTTTCTCCTAGTTTTTCTTCATGGTGTCACATGCTGCAGTTTTCTGGGCTTTCTTCTGGCTCTGCGTTCAAGGATCACTCCTGTCTGGGTTTCGGAAACCACATGGGGTATCGGGAATTAAACTTTGGTTGGCTGCATGCAAGTACAAGTCGTTAGTTTACTATTGCTCCAGTCCATAAAAGACAAACTTTTAAACTTGAATTGCTATTACTGATTAGTTATAAAAGGAAGAAATTGTTAAATATTTGCAACGGGGGCTAGAAAGATAATATAGCAGGTAGGACATTTGTCCTGCACACGGCTGACCCAGGTTTGATTCCTGGCATCTCATATGGTCCCTCGAGCACTGCCAGAGTAATTCCTGAGTGCAGAGCCAGGAGTAACCCCTGTGCAGTGTCCGGTGTGACGCCCTCTCCCCCCAAAAAACAAAAAAAAAATCAAAAAGAAAATATTCACAATACATGTCAATAGTACAGCCTACTTTACTCCAAGACCAAATCTGCCCTAAATACTGCTAACCTCTAATATTCCTAAGTTATCATTGACATGCAGTTTTTTTACACATGAGAAACATTAACCTTAAATTGTAAGATTTCTTGAGGTGATTTGCTATTATGAAAATTTTTAGTTTCAGAATATGACAGGTACAGATGTTTCTAATATATTTAAATTTATTAGTCATTAGCAATATTTCTTTGGAGATAAAGTGCACAATTGTTCACAAGCTTAGGAAATTCACAATTTATTTTTGTGAAAATAAAAATGAAACAATGTTTTAATAATAAATATTTTGATATTTTTCTAAAATTTTGTTCAGTTATAACAGAAGAGAATGTTGGATATAATTAGACTTATCTAATTTCTTCATGGAATTCAATAATTTTCAATAGCATGTTTGAATTGTTGGTCATTAATTAGAAAATCAATTAATTCTGTGCTGTTAAAAAATGGTAAAATTTAAGGGTAGCAATAAAAATCTTTGCTTGCAAGCATACCACCTCATTTAGTTCAATTTATGTCATTGCATAACACCTTGTTTAATCCATGAACTTTTCTACATTTCAATGCTTACTGCACCCTAGATATCATCTAATTTCTATACTCAATTTGAAAAAATTTGAAGAAAAAAATGTCATTAGCACTCTGTATATACATCATTTCTTAATTTGGTAATCTATTTAAGTCAAAGTGAGTTACTATTTTGCCTTCGAATATACTCTATTAGATATTCCGAATTAACATTGTAAACCATATTTCCATATTGAAAGAATTTTTCAATGTTTCACCTAACATTTATACTTCTCTATTTTTAGTAAGTAATTTTTTAAAGCTACACAAAGCCTGATTGAATCATTTTTAGCCCTCTGTATTGTATAATTATAAGTGATTTTAAGATAAAACTTGTGTTTCCCCTTTTTCTTTCCACTGCCTATAGATTATATTATAGACACTGTGTAGAATTAGCTCAATCAAGTGGACTGGACAACTGTATGGTCTATCTCCCTAGCACCTTAATTGTCGCCTCTTTCTTTAATTAATGAGAATATTATGTAAAAATCAAACAACTACTTTTCACATCACTGCATTTTGTGTATTTGTTGTTAACAGTCTAACCAATAAAGAATTTAGTAGGAAGACGTGTGGAAAATGAAAATGATGTGTCCTTTCCTAATAAATCAGAGCAAAGACTGATCTGGTACACACCTCGATGCTGGTATGTAAAACAATGTCATCAGGGATACCTTAGAAAGCAGATCATACACCAATAGCGATTGTTCTTTGACCTTTAACTGCTCAGAGATTTCTCTTCGAGTTGTGGTATCATGGACATTGTTTAATGTCATTACTTTGCGTTGAGTTGACCAGAGAAGAACTCAGATTGTTTTGTACAGACAGCTCTCTCTAATGAGACTGTATATATAAGCAGGAGGCAGCATGGGATCCTAAGCTATTCCCCGGCTAGGTTTGGGAAAACTGGTGCAGCTGTCAAGTGTCAAATTAAAAGCATTTATTTTTACCACATTAGCTTATTGTTCCAGATGACCCTTATGCCAGATCAGTGTATACAAATGAGTGATGCAGTGCAAAAGGCTACCAGTGAAGAGGGCAGGTTAGTGCTGAAATATAGCTTCTGCTTCATTCAGTATTAAATGAAGCTGACTGCTTTGAGATCAGGGAATAATTTTACATCTCACAAAGCCACTGTCCATGTAATGAGTCAGTGCCTACGGGAACGTTGCAGCACTGAAGGGCACTCTTTCTAGTCCCTCCATCTAGAGTGGTGTCACATCTCTGAAGCTCTTGAACTCGGACTGCCTGTTTTGTAGAAGTGGTCATTGTGTTGACAGAGCAGAACTGATGTCAATGGCCCTGGGAACAGCATATTTAAAAAATTCACAAATACGGTACTTAGATATTCAAAAAGACATGCAACAAATTACACAACTACCTTTTTTTTTTGTAGTCACTTCTCTGTGGAGCCTATTTGATGCTAGTAAACTGTAATACGGCTGTGCATTGTTGTGGATTCTGTATTGTAAAAATAAATTAACATGCTTTCTTGGAGGACTGCAAAATCCTCTAAATTTATGACATGACCTTTATTCAGTCTCAGTGCAAGCAAATCCTAGGCAAAACATGTTGGACATCTTTTAAGTATATTATTTCCATTTACAAACAATGTCATATATGTGGAGCAATGGGGCAGGGTGGTGAGGGGACCCTCCAAATCAGCAAAACCCAGAAGAGCCGGATAATTCACTAGTGGCAATTCCTCAATACAGAGGTCAGGTTCTCTGTATTCAGACATACTGTTGGTAACTGTGGAACAGAGGATGCTAGAACTTTTGCATTATCTGCTTTCATTTTTGAGCAGAAGCAATATAGTAATTATTATGTACTAATCCTATTAAAAATTTTAGGAGAGAGTAGGTAGTTATTATGTACTAATCCTATTATAAACTTTGTAGGAGAGACTTTAGCACTTGGGTTGAAGACCTGCTGAAGAGGTTCTATGCTGAAGAGTGTGGCGTTTATCTTGGTGTGGTAAGTAGATGGTGCCTTGCTTTGATGTTATTGGGGAAGCCATGAATGCATTTTATCTGTAGAGAAAAGGACCACAATGAACACTGAGCCAAGCATTCTGTTTTCTGCCTCCTTAGACTTGACTTAACTTCCTGCTTCGTAAATAAGCTGTGATTACAAATGGTGTGGTCAAATTTTAGACCATGCCCATTATAATATGATTACCTCTCCAGTTTTACTGTTCTTTTTTCGTTTTTTTCCACCAGTAGCATAGTATTCTTAGCTAGTATTCTTCGACATGTTGGAGATAAAGGTTTATGAAGATGAAAGAATTCTCATTTTGTTACTTAATCAAGCCATTCCAAACATTCATATATGTTAGGTAGCATGGTAGCACTGTCGTCCCATTGTTCATCGATTTGTTCCATTGGGTACCAGTAACTTCTCCATTGTGAGACTTGTTGTTACTGTTTTTGACATATCGAATATGTGACGGGTAGATTGCCAGGCTTTGCCGTGCGGGTGGGATACCCTTGGTAGCTTGCCGGGCTCTCCTAGAGGGATGGAAGAATCGAACACAGGTTGACCACGTGCAGGGCAAACATCCTACCAGCTGTGCTATTGCTCCAGCCAATGTATGTTAGGTAACATGCTTAAATGATAAAAATTAGAGGTCTTATAGTTCTATTAGTCAATATGCAATAAACTGTTTTGAAATTTCACTAAATTTAAAAGCTTTCATAGAGGTGAAGTAGGAATTTTTAAGAACAATTGTTTGCCGTTAATTATTTTTTGCACTTCAGCTCACTTTTTGTCGCATATGATGATTTATACCTTGCATGCAGCTGGAACACAACATTCACTCAATAAGTGCTTATTGAGAGAATTCATTAAATTTTGTCCTCATTTATTATTCATCATTCATTCTTTCTAAAGACAAGAATTATGCCTGGAGAAAGTTTTGTAATCTCTATTGAGTTGCTAGAATTTTAATACTATTCCAGTGCCTTTATCAAAATGCCAACGTATGAGCCAAGTTGGCCTCACAAAGTCAAAATAAAATTAACTTTTGACAGAGCAATTCCAAAATAAATTACCACAAACAGGCTTGTTTTTCCTTTGTATATGTAAACCTTTGCTGCTGAGTAAATATGTTTTTATGCTTCATAATGAATTCTATCTGATCTGACCCTTTTTACATTTAGCTTTCACTCTGCTCAGGGTTAGGTTTGGAGCTCAGCTTCAGTTAATTCTTATTAACTACACCCATCCTATAGCTTTGTGAATTATTTACTAAAAAAATAAAACACAGAAATGAGGGATAAGGGAATATTGGCCTAACACAGAGATGAGCTACTAAATGATGAGTCATCAAGGTAGATACAAGTTTTACTCACCAAACATGTATTATTTGACTCTTCCTCTTCTATACCTTTAAATGATATGGTAAGAACTTTAACTATATTTAAAAATAGTCCAAAAGATAATATTGAGTTGGCATATACCAAAATTAAAAACATTCTTCTAATTTCTAAGTTTTATTCTACAGATTTGTAAACTTTAATTTGGCCACTTTAAAAATAGTATTACTGCAATTACACTTAGTTCTATGTAGCTGTGAACTAAAGAAAAATATGGCTAGAAAAAGATGAAAGAATAAAATCAAAAGATAAGATGTATTTGAATATGAGACATATATAAAGATGTTCACATATTCATGTTATAACTACAAGTTGATTAGTCTTGAATTGACTGTCTCATATGTATTATATATAGCAGATACATTCTTTCTATTAAGTTTTCACTCAGTGCTTAATCAAAGAGAATTTCTGTTGAGCTCTCAATTCTTGATACCTCTTCTCTGATGAGGTACCTTTTTATTCTTTTTTTGCTCTTTTTATTGGGGGCTGGAGGTTAGGGTGTTGCACACTTAGTAGTGCTAAAGGGAAACAACTAGCTATATTCTCTGGAATCACTCCTGACTATAACTGGTACTCAGTAAGACCACGTGATGCCAGGGATTGAACCTGGCTCTTCTGAAAACATACACTCAGTTCATGGAGATATCTCTTTAGGCCCCCTTAGTTTTTTCTATGTGTCCAACTCTCTGTTGACCAGTAGGAAGGGTACAATGACATATTAAAATGACTATTTCAGGGATCTAATAGATAATACAGCAGATAGGGTGCTTGCCTTGGCTGATTCTGGTTCAATCCTCTGCACTCCATATGGTTCCCTGTAATGTGTCTCTCAAGTTGACAGATAGGGGTGAAATGAGGGTCAGGATGGGGATGGAATCTGGAAACACTGGTGGAGGGAAGTTGACACTGGCGGAGAATTTGATATTGAGTTGTTGTATACCTAACACTCAACTATCAGGAACTATGTAAATCATTGTTCTTCAACTTAAAAAAATAATATATATATATATAAAATCTTAAGATACAAAGTAAAGATTGATGTACATAAATAGATTGCCATCACATCAAACATATGTTCTTACTGTATTGATATAAAATTAGAAACTAAAGAAAAAAGTTTAAAAAACAGAAGTATGGGCGCCCCGCTTCCCGCCGCCTGGACTCCCCGAGACCTTCCAGCCGCCCCAGCCCGTGTCCTCTGCGCCCCGGCTCCTCCCCGGGCCCCCTAACTGCGGCCCGCCCTCGCAGGTACCTTCCCGGACCCTCGGCCACGCCCTCCCGCGCCCCGCTTCCCGCCGCCTGGACTCCCCGAGACCTTCCAGCCGCCCCAGCCCGTGTCCTCTGCACCCCGGCTCCTCCCCGGGCCCCCTAACTGCGGCCCGCCCTCGCAGGAAGACACTGGGGGCGTGTCCTGTATGTTAGTGGGCGTGGTCTAAAAGTGGGCGTGGCCTCCTCTCAGAGTGGCCAACGCTAACGCGGCCGCAGTTATTCTTTGTTACCTCAGCTCAATCAGTACTTGTATGTTTTTAAAAATTCACTTTTGCGATCTCTAACACACAAAATAGCCATTAGCTTAGTCTGACACTATAAAAGCTCTCAGTTAATAAGGGAAGTTTAGCACGATCAGAAAAACCTCTTTCCACAAGAAGGAAAAAGGAACAAATAACTACAGAGCTCCAACTCTATACTTCCGTAACAATATGAAGAAGCAGCGAAAATCCCCTCCACCAAGAGAGGGAGAAGAAAAAATTCCAGAAACATCAATGGGGGCTACTCACATCTATGACCTCTCAGATAAACAATTTAGAGAGGAGATCTGGAGGAGAGTCGACCTACTCCAAGCAACCATGGAACAGACATCCAATAAACTAAGGGAGGAGATGAATCAAGCGCTGGAACGGTCTACCAAGAAAATTCAGGAAGAAATGAGAGCAGAAATGAGAGCAGAAATTTCAAATCTTCGAACGGAAATCTCACAAATAAAGGAATCGGTAGATGAAATAAAAATCTCACTAGATGCCCTCAACAGTAGAATGACTACAGCTGAAGAAAGAATGAGCGACCTCGAAGATGAGCTGCAGAAAACTTATAGACAACAACAAATCATGGCCAAAGACCTCAAAATGGCTATAGAGCGAATCAGAGCCCTGGGGGATGACTTCAAAAGAAACAACATAAGAATCATTGGAGTACCAGAACCACAGGGAAGTAACCCCAATGAAAAAAACACAGTCAAAGACATCATTGCTAAGAAATTCCCAGAGCTGGAGAAGGCAGGCATCCAGATACAAGGAGTCCGAAGAGTACCAGCAAAAAGAGACCCGAATAAAAAGACTCCAAGGCATATCATAGTCAGAATGACGGATGCTATGGATAGAGACACAATTCTGCAAGCAGCAAGGTCAAAGAAGGAAATTACATACAAAGGAGCACCCCTCAGATTTACAGCAGACCTGTCAGAGGAAACCCTCCGAGCCCGAAGACAATGGTGGGACATAGTGAAAAGACTCAACGAAATGAATGCCTCACCAAGAATACTTTATCCAGCTAAACTCTCACTCAAACTCGAAGGAACCATACACTACTTCTCGGATAAACAACAGCTCAGGTCCTTCATAGACTCAAAACCAAACTTGAAAGAAGGTCTAAAGGGGCTACTGTAAGACAAGGTGGAGCCACATAAAAACAACAAACACCAGAGAAATATGACACAAAATCCTATCACAATAATCTCTCTCAACGTCAACGGCCTAAATGCACCCATCAAGAGACACAGAGTGGCAAAATGGATCCAGAAATTAAACCCATCATTCTGCTGCCTGCAAGAAACACACCTGAACAAACAGAGTAAACATAGACTCAAAGTCAAAGGATGGAAAACAATCCTGCAAGCAAACAACCCCCGTAAAAAAGCTGGAGTGGCCATCCTAATATCCGACAACATAGATTTCAGGTTGAAAAAGATTAAAAGGGACAGCGAAGGTCATTTTCTGTTTATCAAGGGATATGTTCAACAGGAAGAAATCACACTCTTAAACATATATGCACCTAATGAGCGACCAGCTAAATATTTAAAACAACTCCTAGCAGACTTCAAAGAGGACATCACTAACAGCACAATAGTAGTCGGAGACTTCAATATGGCCTTATCGCCTCTAGATAGATCGACAAGAACAAAACTCAACAAGGAAACACTGACTCTGAAAGAAGAAATTGAAGAGAGAGGCCTAATAGACCTATACAGGGCCTTACACCCCCAAAAGAAAGAATACACATTCTTTTCCAGTGCACACGGAACATTTTCTAAAATAGACCATGTACTGGGCCCCAGAACATACCTCAATCGAATCGGAAAAATAGAAATTGTATCAACCATCTTTTCAGACCACGATGCGCTGAAGATAGAAGCTAACCACTCACTGACACGGAGAATCAAGTCAAACACTTGGAAATTAAACAATTCAATGTTGAACAATGAGTGGGTCAGGAAGGAAATCAAGGAAGAAATCAAAAAAATACTTAGAAACAAATGAGAATGAAGACACGAGCTGCCAAAACCTATGGGACGCAGCTAAAGCCGTGTTAAGGGGAAAATTTATAGCTCTCCAAGCATTCCTCAGGAAGGAAGAAAGGGCCCACATAGACAGCTTGACTTCACGACTCAAGACCTTAGAAAAGGACCAGAAAAGGGAACCCAAACCAGATCGAAGGAAAGAAATAATAAAAATTAGAGCAGAAATTAATGACATGGAAACCAAAAAGACAATCCGAAAGATCAATGAAACAAAGAGCTGGTTCTTCGAGAAAATAAACAAGATTGATAAACCGCTAGCAAGACTCACAAAGAAAGAAAGAGAAAGAACCCTAATAAATCGAATCAGAAATGAAAAGGGGGACATCATAACAGAAACCAGTGAGATTCAAAAGATCATTAGAGACTACTTCGAAAGTCTATATGCCACAAAGCAGGAGAACCTAAAAGAAATGGATGGATTCCTCGATTCTTACAATCTCCCAAGACTGAACAAAGAAGACTTGGAATACCTGAATAGACCCATCAATGTTAAGGAAATTGAAGCTGTGATTAAAAACCTCCCCAAAAACAAAAGCCCAGGCCCAGATGGCTTCACTGGCGAATTCTTCCAAACATTTAAAGAAGACCTGCTGCCTGTTTTCCTCAAACTTTTCCAGGAAATTGAAAAAACAGGAAATCTCCCAAACAGTTTCTATGAAGCACACATCTCCCTAATACCAAAAGCAAACAAAGACACCACTAAGAAAGAAAATTACAGACCAATTTCCCTGATGAACACCGATGCGAAGATCCTCAACAAAATACTGGCAAATAGGATCCAACAACTCATCAAAAAGATCATACATCACGACCAAGTGGGATTCATCCCAGGGATGCAAGGATGGTTTAAGATTCGGAAATCAATCAACATAATCCAGCATATCAACAAAAGTAAAGATAAAAACCATATGATCATATCAATAGATGCAGAGAAAGCATTTGACAAGATCCAACATCCTTTCATGATGAAAACCCTCGCCAAAATGGGGTTTGGAGGAACTTTCCTCAAGATAGTCGAAGCCATCTATCACAAGCCTACGGCAAGCATTATCCTCAACGGGGAAAAACTAAGGGCCTTTCCTCTGAGATCAGGCACAAGACAAGGATGCCCACTCTCACCACTCCTCTTCAATATAGTACTGGAAGTACTTGCGATAGCTATTAGACAAGAAAAAGAGATTAAGGGCATCCAGATAGGAAGGGAAGAAATCAAACTCTCACTATTTGCAGACGACATGATACTATATCTAGAGAAGCCTAAAACCTCTACTAAGAAACTCTTAGAAACAATAGACTTATACAGTAAAGTTGCAGGCTACAAAATCAATACCCAAAAATCCATGGCCTTCATATATGCAAACAATGAGGCAGAGGAAAGGGACATGAAAAAAGCAATCCCATTCACAATCGTGCCCCAGAAAATCAAGTACCTCGGAATCAGCTTAACCAAGGAAGTAAAAGACCTTTACAAAGAAAACTACATAACGCTACTCCATGAAATCAAAGAGGACATGAGGAAATGGAAACATATACCCTGCTCGTGGATAGGGAGAATCAATGTTGTCAAATGGCAATACTCCCTAAAGCATTATACAGATTCAATGCGATCCCTATAAATATACCCATGACACTCTTCAAAGAAATGGATCAAGCAATCCTAAAATTCATATGGAATAACAAACGTCCAAGGATAGCTAAAACAATTCTTGGGAAAAAGATGATGGGAGGCATCACCATCCCCAACCTCAAACTTTACTACAAAGCAGTAACAATTAAAACAGCATGGTACTGGAACAAAGGCAGAGCCGTAGACCAATGGAACAGGGTGGAATATCCCTACACACAACCCCAAATGTATGACCATCTAATCTTTGATAAGGGAGCAAGAGATGCCGGGCTTTTCAAGAGATATGCACATATCTTTTACTATATTTTGGAATATAAATACACCATGGGAAGCTTGCAAGGCTCTCTCACGAAGGCAATAAACTTTTGGTAGCTTGTCAGGTTCTCCAAGAGGGAAAACAAGGCTATTACAAGAACAAGTTTCCGGAAGCTTGTTTTATAGTCTCTGGATGTTGGCCGTTGGTGGGATTAGAAGGCACCGGGGGCAGTTTGTGGGTGTGGCTGCCAAGCTACTGCAAAATGGGGGGTATGGCTGGAGAAGGCCCAGTCCCAATATGAGCAGGCTTGGAGATCTCAGTCCCGGGTCCCGGACACCTGGGTTCCTCTGGATAGGTCGATAGTAATATTCAAAGTAAATATTGAAAGTAAAATTCAAAATTCCTCGAAACAAATTAAAATGAGAGTAAATATGTGAAAATATCTGAATGTAATGGAAACAACATGAATGTTTATATCTACATCAGTTTATCTCTAGAAAAATAACATCACAAATAAAATTTCTGCAGAAATAACTGACATAGACACAAAAGAATTAAGATTCAGTATGAGTAGATCTGTTTCAGAATACCTTTATCCGTGAACCTGCGATGTATATCAATTTACTTTGTCTTCTTTCTTTTCTTTTCTTTTATCAGGTAACTATATTTCTCTTAATAAAAGTATTTTACTCTTTTGTTAACCTATCCCCAGGTATTTGATGTTATGAGACAAAGTTGTGAATGGGATTGTTTCCTTTATTTTCCTTTATTCAATTTTATTGTTTGCATATAGGAATGCCATTGATTTGTACAGGCTCTGCATTATGAACACATGTCTTGTTTCAAAGATTAATTTTTCTTGTACAGTGTTTAAGTGTAAGTATAGTACATGAAAATTGTGGTAGTACTCTATAAATGTGTTACTTCGACTTCTTTTGCAGTCTGGATGCCCTTAATATATCTTTCTTTCCCAATTGCTACAGCAAGGACTTGTAATACTATATTAAACAATAGTGGTAAGAGTCGCAACTGCGTGTTGTGTCTGATTGTTGAAGGATGTTTTTCAGTGTTTCACCATTGAGTCTGATGCTAGCTGCAGGTTTGTGGTAATGGGCTTTAGCTATAAGCAATGAAATTTCTTCAATTCTATTTTATTGCATTTTAAAAATAATAAATGGAAATTGGACCACGTCAAAATCTTCCACTACATCTATTGATCTGATTATATAGTTAATATTTTTCCTTGTATAAATATGATGGATTTTGAATGGAAAAAGGGCTTATGAAGCGAAGAATGCAAGAGATCTCCAGAAGCTGTAAATATCAAGGAAACTTTCCTAGGGCTTTCAGATTTCCTAGGGCTTTCCATGTCCATTGATAGCTAGATTTGGTTCCTTTAAGATGTTTGGATTTGTGACCTCGGAACAGAAATGAAATATGTTTTTGTTTTTGTTGCTAGCTACAGTTCATGATCGTTTGTTTCAGCACCAATAAGAAATCAATACAGAATGATTTCTGTTTAGTTATTCCTAAAGCTCCATTGCTTTGCTTTACCAAGCAGCTTTTAGGAAACTTTAACCTCTGTGGGAAGGGAAAAGGTGAAGTAGAACAGAGATGAAGTAGCCTGGTAGTTTTTCTTGAGAGAGTAATAGCTGTGGTATTGAGGCACTTGTTCTGAGAAGGAGTTCACAGCACAACCTTCTTTTGAACAATAAATCAAATGTTCAGGTTTTCTGTACTTTCCTTTCATACTTCTTTCTCTCTGTCTGTCTGTCTCTCTCTGTGTCTCTATCTCTGTCTCTGTCTCTCAGCAAGTGTGTGTGTGGGGGGGAAGGTAGCCTGCAGTGCTCAGGGCTTTTTTCTGGCTTTGTGCTCAGGGATCACTCCTAGAGATGCTAGTGGGAGCCAATACAAGGTCCTGGAGATCAAACTGTGAGTGAAGCACAAGTAAGGCAAGCCCCTGAATCCCTGAGTTATCTTTCCAACCCCATCTTAACAGATTATTTTTTATTGATGTTAGAAACTTCATATTTCTTTATTATTAATTTACATGGAAATCACTAGACTACAATAGTAAATTCAAAATTAAACTCAATAAGAATATGTATATATTAAGCTTACAGGAGATAAATATATTTATTTGTTCTGAGTAAATTATCACCAGGCATTACATATGAGCCTTGAAAACACCAAACAGACATTGTGTTAAAAAATAATGTACAAAATATCAGTATAATAATCCACACCTTATATTTTGAGATTTCTTAAAGAGGGAATGGACTTTATTTCCTATAGTATAAATATACATAAAGGGATAGAGCCCTGTGTGAAGTTTTATGAATAAGATCAAAAAGGCATGATGTTAGCTTATCTCAGAAAATTTTTAATATTTTAGAAACTAATTATTAAAAAATAAATAATGATGGATGATAGGTCGGAGAGCTAAAACACATGCTTTGTTCATGGGATTCCTGATTAACAGATTCTTGACTGAGTATTAGAAATCTCTAAAGAAACAATCCTCAATGCTTCTCATAATTCTCAACACAAACATTTGCAGCCTAATGTTTTATGAAATTCAATAGATTATCTTATCAACATTAACAGCAAACAAATAGAAGCATTGAGAGAGAACAAGCACATTGTAAAGACAAGTTAACCATATTTTAAGAAGAATAACATAAGTGCAAACCTTCCCTTTAGTGGGATTATTGAGTAACAGCCAATGTGTGTGAGTATAGTTTCCCTGACAGAATTGATCCAGCCCCATTGGGTTGTACACGTACCTGCAACATGACATCGGGCTTTTAAAACAAAGTGAATATGGTCAATATGCAATCTCAGGGGAAAAAATAAGAACAAAACTAAAACAAAAAATAAACAAAACTAAACTGAAACAATAATTATGTTTAATTGAAATGTAAATAATGCTTATCTTGGAGGTTCTGATTATGGGTGCATGACCAGCACCTTTGAATTTTATTCTGAGGCATATCTTAAATGAAACAAAAAATTTCTTAACTGAAAAATAAAGAGTGTTGGGGGAGGGGAAGGTCACCAGGAAAGAGATATACCTGATAACCTTTAATTATCTGTATTGCAAACCAAAAGACCCAAAAGGAGAGAGAGAGAGAGAGAGAGAGAGAGAAGAGAGAGAGAGAGAGAGAGAGACAGAGAGACAGAGAGAGAGAGACAGAGAGACAGAGAGAGAAAGAGATAGAGACAGAGACAGAGACAGAGACAGACAGACAGACAGACAGACAGAGTGAGGAAAAGTGCCTACCATAGAGGCCGGTGGTGGGACAAGCAGAAGGAAAACTGGGATCATTGATGGTGGGAAAAATACACTAGTAAAGGGACAGGTATTGGAACATTGTATGACTGAAATCCAATCATGAACAACTTTGCAAATGTTTTCATCACTGTGATTCAATTGAAAAAATAAATGGAAAAAATAGACCTTGGGATTGCATTATTTTCAAAATTTTATCCTGCTTTGCAGGAACTATGAAAAGTGGTAAGATTTGATCTTAGTACTTCCATGAGGGTCAGAATAGACCATTGGGTATTTACAAAATAAGATAAATTTATCTCCTAATGAATTAATCTCCATAGATTTTAGATGAGGGTAAAAATTGGTCAGGCATAGAAATTGAAAGTAAACAGGAGTACTTAGAAGCTTCTTGTCTTTTTTTCGTAAGAAAAAAAATTTTCTATTTTTGTTTCTCATTTTCAACCAATAGACCTTCATTAAAGCTGAGAGATACAAAATGGTTGCATCAATGTAATATAATTATAAACATCATAAGTCAGCTTAATGACAACTATAATTGCATGTATAATTGTAAATTGATTTGTTTATTAAAATATTATCTGCCCTAAATTCCTCTTATACTTCTATTCATATCTGGTTCACCAAGCATGACTCTCTATTAACACTGAATAGTTTCAAAGAAAATCTTAGAAGGAAAGAAAATTGCAATTCAATAGTTATTGTACTTATCAAATGGTAATCATATATCTTATATGGCATTAATATTACCATATCAATACTTCTATATTTAAAAGAGGCATAGTAAGTATATTACTTAATGTAAAGCTAGAACATAAGTCACACACATTTATTTTTAAGCTATGAAATATAATTTGTAGTACTTAAAATACAGATATTTGAAGCAATAGATGGCAGTATTGTTGCACTTTTCAGGAATATCTTATAAAGGAATTGCTTTTATCCCTCACCCAAAAGCCTTCATTACTTTCTAAAGTTTTATAGGTCAACTTACGAAGGGAATAGAAATGTTAATTTGAAGGTTTACTTTAACTAGACAACTTTGATTTGAATTTCATCTCAGTGAAAAGGACTTTGCTCGGAGAATAACAGGAGTGGGGAATGAATGCTTCCATATCTGGTTCATACCTAGCCTACAAAGACAGGAAGGTTGGGAAAATACCACACAAAATAATTATGGATTCCCCATCTCAACGTTCTTTAATTTATTCAGGTTCCAATGACACTGAATAAAATACACATTTTATAATACTCATTTATCACTTTTACCCCTGCCTTGGACTGAAGCTATAGCATAGCGGGTAGGGCGTTTGCCTTGCATGAGTCCAACCCCGGTTCAATTCCTCCATCTCTCTCTGAAAGCCCGGCAAGCTACCGAGAGTGTCCCACTTGCACGGCAGAGCCTGGCAAGCTCCCTGTGGCGTACTCAATATGCCAAAAACAGTAGCAACAAGCCTCACAACGGAGACGTTACTGGTGCCCGCTCGAGCAACTCAATGAACAACATGATGACAGTGTTACAGTACTACCCCTGCCTTTGAAAGCTCTTTTGGTTCAATATAAGCTTTGATGCTGGGGTAAATGAGACTTCTATTTTCACATAATTTATGAGCTGTAGTCCTACAGCTATTTTTACTTATTTTTGTTTGGGGGCTACACCCAGCTGTACAAGGGCCTACTCCTGGTTCTACACTCAGGAATCACTTTTGTCAGGCTTTGAGGAACATAGGGTGTGCTGGGGATCAAACCAGGGAAGCAGCCTGCGAGGTAAGTACCTTACTGACTATACTATTGCTCTGCCCCCAACTCCCATCGTTGTTTTGTTTTTTTTTAAAGTTTTTATTTTATTGAATCACCGTGAAAAAATACAAAGTTTTCAGGTTTAAGTCTCAGTCATATGATGATTGAACCCCCATCCCTTCACCAGTGCACATGTTCCACCACCAAGAACCCCAAAATTCCCTCCTCCCTCCCACCCACCCCCTACCTAAGTAGCTAATGATCTTCATTTTACTCTCTCTATACTTTGAGTCATTCAATATTTCAATAGAGAACTCACTATTATTGTTTGGAATTTTCCCCCAACAATCAGGCCCACTGAAAAGGCATCATTTAATAATTTCTTTTCATTGCTGAGAATGAAGACTCTATGAGCTCCGGTTTTGGATTTCTGATATTTTAGCTCAGTTCACAGTCTAGATGCATTTCTGTAAGAAGCCACTCTGGGTGCCAAAATAGGTTAGAAGACCTCTGGGATCATAGTCTTTAGGAGCAGAGGGTCCATTTTGCGTTTGGCAGCTCCAGATCTTATCTGGGCCGCAAGTGTGCCGGTGACGCCCGCTTCCCATGATCGCTTGTGAACCACAAAACTGCAAAATTCATACCTCTAGTTGGGAGTCTTAGAAGGTGGCTCTCTCCATGTGGATGTTGCTGCCGCCTCCATTTTCTGTGCAGAAAAACAGAGTGGAGAGGAAAAATCCATCCCCGGGCAGCACGGAGTTGTAGCACAGCTCACAGTCTAGATGCATTTCTGTAAGAAGCTGCTCTGGGTGCCAAAATGGGTTAGAAGACCTCTTGGATCATAGTCTTTAGGAGTAGAGGGTCCGTTTCATGTTCCCATTATTTTTTTCTTTTTTAATGGGTGTTCTTCAATGAACTGCAAAACTTATGAGAAAAGGGAGCGAACTGTATCTTGAATAGCTCTGAAGCAATGTTCAGGAGTTATATGCGGAAAAATTGTTACAGTAAGGCTATAATGAAGGAATCTCTACACTTAGAAGAGGAAGCAAAAAGTAAAAAAAAATGTAATGGGCCATTCTGCTAAATACTTTTTTCTAAAATTTTAGCATTCAGATATGAGTGGGGTAAAGTAGAATGAGATTATACTTTCTTTCGTTGCACCAGAAACAGTGTAAACTAAGGACTGGAGATTGTTCTGCTACATTTGATGAGTTAAATACTCAGATTTCTCTTTCAAAATAAACCCTTTAAGGTTGCACTTTTGTTTTCTGAAAGATCAAAATTCAAATGACATTAATAGCTGAAAAAGAAGGTATCAATTTGATCTCATCAAATTTCTGTTAGGGCTTTAAGAATGCTATAATAAGATGTCTCACTGAGGTGATGAGTTATCAATGCTACTTTTTGTATCTCCAATATAATACTGTAGATTTTATAAATTACCACAAATTAGCAATAAGTGCGGGAGCTAGTTAAGCTCCTCTCTACTCTTTTTAATTAAGACCAACACTCTGAAGAGATTTTCTTTTAAAATATAAAATGTCACCATACAATGCAAAAAAATTAGGATAAAAATTATCTCTTTTATGTTTGTTTTATTACCTGGGCATGTTAAATGATGTAGTTTATTTTTCTGAGTATGAATTTTAACTGTTTTTAATTTTCAATAAGGCTTTTTACATTATATTATAAGTTTTATTCTACAAATTGCTCTTTGAGCTGGCATAGATATTGTAATTAGAATTATCTTATGTGAAAAAAAAAACACAGTTTGAACAAACTGTGGAGCAAGAAGCACCATAAAATAAATAAAGTGGAAATTATGAAAGAGAAGGTCTGTTTGTCTTACTCAAGATCTGATATGTTGAATTTATTTCCTCAGTGACTCACTGATTAATTCAAATATTTAATTAATGTTCAAAAGTCCGGATAAAAATACATATATATTTTTTTGCATTTTCTACAATGTTGTCATGTGAAATAACAATTAATAAGAATTTATATATTCATTATCTATGTATATATTTAAACAAACTACATGATAAAATTCATGTAGTGCAGTAGTGCATGCATGTTCAAAGTAGTGCATGTTTGGGCTATAGTGATATTACCACGGGTAGGACACTAGCTTTGCACTCAGCTCACCTGGGTTTAATCCCAGGCATCCCTGATGATCTTCTAAGCCCTCTGGCAATGATCACTGAGTGCAGAACCAGGAATAAACTGAGCACTGTGGAGTATAACCCCAAAACAAAAACAAAAACACAAAAATATATATCTTAAAGGTGTAAGTACAGTGGGTAGGGCATTTGCCTTGTATGCAGCTGATCTGGGTTTGATCCCCGGCACCCACATGGCCCCTGAATACTCACAGGAGTAATTCCTGAGTACAGAGGCAGGAGGAACCCTTTTTTTCTGGATGTGATTCGAAATGCCTGCCACCTCTCCCCCCAGAAAGGTGAGAAAAAGACCACTTGAGCTTATTATCATCTTTATCTCTCATTCTTGTGATTTTAGGCATCATGGTGAAGCAGTATTATTCTTCATTGCTACAATTACAAACTCTTATTCCATTTTGAGGACTTCTTTATTATTTTTCTATTTGGGTCACACCTGGCGATACATAGGAATTACTCCCAGCGGCTAATGCACTCAGGAATTACTCCTAGTGTGTGGTGGTGGCGGTGCTCGGTGGGCCATATGGGATGCTGGGAATCAAATCCAGGTTGGTCATGTGCAGGAAAACACTCTACCCACTGTGCTATCACTCCAGCCCAGGGACACTTTTTTAAATTTTTAATTTTTTTTATTGAATTGCTGTGAATCAGCCATCACAGCTGCTTCCTCTGGAAGGGAGCATAAATTGAGGCTCCCACAACCATGCCACCAGACTCCACGCCAGAGGCTGTTTCCACTCGGGACACCCCAGAGAGGAGCAGATGAGAGCCCTCCCCACCCCTAGGGACCGAGCCCTGGCAGCTGACCTCCACTACCCAACTGCCGCCATGCTCCAGGCTGCTTTCCACATGCTCAGGCTGAGCCTTACGCATGAGTTAACATATTCCTGGACCACATGGCCTCTTCATATCATCATAGAAGGAAATATATATATGTATATATATATATACATACATATATATATATATATATGCCTCTCAGAGAGTCCAGCAAGCTACCTGCAGTTTCCTGCCCACATGGCAGAGCCTGGCAAGCTCCCCATGGCTTATTTGATAAGCCAAAAACAGTAAAAATACAGGTCTCATTCCCCTGACCCTGAAAGAGCCTCCAATCATTGGGAAATACCGATAAGGAGAGGCTGCTAAAATCTCAGGGCTGAGACGAATGGAGACATTACTGGTGCCTGCTGGAGTAAATTGATGAACAACTGGATTACAGTGATACAGTGATATGATAAAATAATTTATAAAATGCATACAACTTAAATAGCTACAATTTTTAAATCTAAAAGATAGTTTATAATAATCTTAACAATAAAATGATGATTTTGATATGATTGCTAAAGGTTTTACAAAATTAGAATACAGATCATATATAAACTTTTCTTAGTAAATTTTCTTTAAAAATTCAAAATATTAAACATACGAATTATTTGTTTCATTGTTTATTTTGGTTTGGGGTCCACATTTGGCGGTGCTCAGAAGCTAATTCTGACCCTGTAGTTAGGGATCAGTCCTGGTGGGGTTCTGGGAACCATGTGGGATGCCAGTGATTGAACCTAGCCATGTGCAAGGCAAATGTCTTAATCACAAAACTATTGCTTCAGCCCCTGTAAACATATACTCATAAACATATACACACACACACACACACACATATATATATATATATATATATATATATATTCAATTGAGCAACACACTGTTTAAGCATCGTTGGGAGGTCATAAACTAAATCAAAGTAGAAGAAAATGAACTTAAAATCATTGTAAACGAAGACACAAACTTTTGGAACCTATGGGGCATAGCAAAAGCAATACTAAGTGGGGTAACATATGTTTATATTAGAAAACAAGAAAAACCTCAAATAAAATTTATTAATTTTTTAAAAAAATTTTTTGCTTGTTTTTGTTTTTTTGGTTTTTTTTTTTTTTTTTGAGTAACATCCAATGGTACTTAGGGCTTACATCTGGCCCCCTGCTCAGAGATCACTCTGAAAAATGCATAGGGGACTATTTGACGTGTCAGATAGCTAATCCTGGATGACTGTGTGCAAGGCAAGTACCCTATCTACTTTACTATCACTCCGGATCTTGTTAAATAAGACATTCACTCATAAATTTCAGTGTAGAAAACATAAGAAGAGTGTTCCAGTGTATTGACCTTGGATGTGTCTGTAATGATTTCACTCGATTTTCTCAATATAAAATAGTAAACAAAAATAACCAAACAAAAATACATCAAATAAAAATGTTGATGCAATGAAAAAGAATGTTGGCCTAAAGTTAAAATAAAACCTACCAAATTTAGAAAAAAATATTGTTTACTGTGCAACAGAAAAAAAAAATATAACATCCATTTTAAATAAAACACCCAGAAAGTGCAACCCAAAACCAGTAGTAATTCCATACAAAAATGGAAGAAGAGATTCATAGATACTTTGAGGAAGAGAGCATACAGGTGGCCATTATGGGTGTAAAAAAAGTGTCCGTCATCAGTTTCTATCAGGAAATACAAATCAAAATAGCACTGAGATTTCATCTCACATTTATGAGAATGACATATACCAAAAACAGACTTGAAATAATGTGTTGCTGGGGTTGCATTTTTTTTAAAAAAATCCTAATTTACAGTCTTTTTAACTGAATAACCTGAATAACAGTTGCAAAACTGTTCATGATCTGTTTCAGTCATACAATGTTCATCCTGCGAACCCGTGTACATTCCCACCACCAATATCCCCAGGTATCCTTCCTGCCCCTCCCCCCCCAATACTAGACTATCTCTACGGCCGTTTCCCTACTTTTACCACACAGTTCTTTTCCAGAGTGATCATTTGTAACTATCATTGTGACAGTGGTCCCTTCTTTATCCTGATTGCCTTCTCACTTAAGACAGGCTTCCACCCTGGACCAATCCTTCTGGCTCTTGTTCCTACTGTCCCTGGGATCAGTCTCATACTTTTCGTGTTTTATATCCCACAAATGAGTGCAGACAAAGGAGTGTCTCTCTCCTTCTGACTCTTTCACTCAGCATGATGCCCTCTATGTCCATCTATTTATAAGCAAATTCCATGGCTTTATTTTTCCAAACAGCTGTGTACGTACTGCATTGTGTAGATGAACCATAGTTTCTTTAACCTGTTCTCAGGCGGTCAGGTTTGTTTCTAGATTCTGGCTATGGACTATGGTGAATAGTTCTGCAATGAACATAGTAGCACAATTGGCATTTCTGCTGGGTGTCTTTGTACCTCAGGGTATATCCCCCAAAGTGGTATTGCAGGGTGAGATGGAAACTCAATTTCTAGCTTTTTGAGGAATACCCATATTGTTTTCCAAAGAGGCTGCACCAGTTGGCAATCTTCAGAAATAGTGAATGACAGTCCTATTCTCCCAGAATCCACACTGGAACTGGTTGCCCTTGTTCTTTTTGATGTGTGCCAGTCTCTAAGATGATGTCTCTTTGTTCTTTTGATTTGCATTTTCCAGATGATTAGCATCCTAGAGCATTTTTATGTGTAGTTTGGCCACATGCATTTCTTCATGGCATGTCCTTGACGTGTCTATTGCAGGGAACGTCACTCAATCTCTGTGGAAAAGCTATATGGAGACTTTTCTAAAAACTAAAAATAAAGTTCCAATATAACCCATCAGATTCACTTCTTGACATCTACCCTATAAAACAAGATATATGTGCACCTTGTGGGTTATTTCACTAAGTACAGTAGTCAGAATATGGAAACAACCACACTAATAGTAGGTCAATAAGTAAAGATGTTTTGATACATAAATACAATTGTCTACTATTCAACTATAAGAAGCATGAAATCTTTCTTTTTGCTACAGTGTGAATGGAATAAGAAGAGATCATGTTGAACAAAATTAGTTATATGGTGAAAGACAAATACTAGATGATTTTCCTTCTCCATCAGTGAAATGTAGAGAAAGAAGGAAATAAACAGTATTGAATGATGGAAAAACCTTGACCTTTGATTCCAAACTGAGATTACCAAGCAGAGGGAACATAAGGTGTGATGGAAACTTCAAAGGATCTGATCAGCAATGACATGAAGACATTGGTGGTGAGAATGTAGGAGGTCGTGAATGTGCAGTGTCCTTGAACATCAAAATCATAAGCAGTGCCTCTATTATAACCATGTTACCACAATTGTCATGTAAAATAAATTTTGAAAGCTTTGAAAAACACAACTGCTTTCACAATTTTCTTCCTTTCTTCACATGCAGTGAAATATTTCCTTTTCTACATAAACTGTTGGTGCTGTAGTAGCTATTATCTTTCTGTACTCTAACCTATTAATCTAGCTTCCTGAGTGTGCAATATTAATATTTCTGCCTAAATGGAAAACACAGATGTTATAGGGAATGGGAAGTGAGGGTTCAAATTGAGAATGCCTAATCATGACACTTCACCAACTTGAGGCCTAGAAAAGACATTCTGGATATTCACCAACATCACTTTTAATTATGGAACCCTGCTTAAATAATGGCACTATTCATAGTGAAATTGTTTTAGGATCTTTATGTTTAGTACTATAAAACGTATGTTCAGAGCACTGGCCACCAATGAGATTTACATGAGATCACATGAAATATTTCCTTATGCCAAAAGCTGTTATGTCATGACTAGCACAAAATTGGCATGGTAAAAAAAGAAATTTTGTATGCTATACAATGTAAAAAATTAAATACTCAATCATTATTTATTTGACACATTTTATGTGCCACAAACTTGCTGTGATCATTTTTATTAGAGTTATTGTCAAACAACCTTTCTATTAGCTAAAAGAGATTGTAGTCTTGGCTCACTCATAAGCACATCTTCTCTGAGAGCACTTATTTTTATGAACACTGTAGATTAAGGGCTGGAGCGATAGCACAGCAGTAGGGTGTTCGCCTTTCACATGGCCGACCCCGACCCATGTTTGATTCTTCTGCCCCTCTCAGAGAGCCCCGCAAGCAACAGAGAGTATCACACCTGCACGGCAGAGCCTGGCAAGTTACCCATGGCCTATTGGATGTGCCAAAAACAGTAACAAATAAGTCTCATAATGAGAGAAGTTACTGGTGCCCACTCGAACAAATCAATGAGCAACGAGATGACAGTGACAGTAGATTAAGAAAAATCTCAGTAATAATATTATAAATAGTGTTCCACTTAGGAACACTATTATAAATAGTGTTTATAATTTATAAACTATTATAAATAGAACACTATAATAGTGTTCCTAAGTGGAACACTATTTATAAAACTGAGATTTGAACTTAGGTGATATTCTCTTAACCTATATGTTATAATACTCTTCATTAAAAGATAAGCATTTTGCATTTTAATAAACAAAACTAATAATGAATGCAGCTATTACCACCTATTATTTTTCCATATGGAGAATGTATCACACTGATTTACTCTTTAAGAAAGTATCTGAAGTTAAAAAATATCTCAGATTAAATTCAGCTTTATCCTGAGTTACCTACAATTTTATTTTCTGTTACAGTCCTTTGTGGAGGGTTTTAAGGGAATGTAGATTTCCAAATCATATTGAAGCTTGTGTAAGCCAGTTATTAAAATGACAGACAGATGTTCCACAAAACCAGTCACTCACAGGAGGAAAATCGTCACCAATTGGATTACAAGTGGAAAGACTAATGCATTTTTGTCCGTAAGGGTTAGAAGACAAATAGTTCTTTTAGCTCTGCAAGAGGGTGCAACAAGCAATTCAAAAGCATTATTTGTACAAGGCACTTGTAGAACACATTCTGTCACTGAAACTAGTGATTGAGATTCATAGAAATTTGAGTCAAGGTCCAGGCCTATCATCAGTGGTTATGTCCATAGCACTATCTTATGTTTCAAAGGTAATTCATATCTGCCCAAATAATCAGTAATATATATCCAAAATAATTCAATAATTTGAGTAGCTTGAAAGGAGGAGGTAGTTTCAAAGTCAGAGGTAAATTTGACTAATTTGACAGAATGCAAATAAAATAAGACTCTAAGAATGATTTCCCTGAATTAAAAGATCATAGAATTGCAGATATCTGGTATCAAGTTCTATGAACTTTTCTTTCATGTGTATTTACATATTAATTTTGAAAGTGAGGAAAATCTTTGCTTTCATCATGCCATTTGGTTTCTAGATAGGATTTCTCAGATGTTATTTTGGAAATTGAAAAAAAAATAAATCTTCCAAACATGTATGCAGAGGGCACCATTAGATTATCAAAGTCCTAAAATGGGAAGTTCATTGGTTGGAGAACAGGAGAAAAAGACCCAACTTCTCTAGGTTCCTTTCAGACTAGAGGGGCAAAAAAGTTACCATCATGTATACAGAGGAAAAGTGCAAAATTACGTATGTATCATGAATTCACTCACTATACTTTCCAGTGTAGGTCAAGTAAATAAAAGGTTTATATCATATATTAAACAATGGAAGAGGAGGGCTTCTCAAGGGAATATGAGAGTATGATCACAATCATCATATATTTACATATACAAAGATATAATGTATTATATACCAATATATTATGTGTGTATATATACATATTATATACACATACATATGTGTATATATTATACATACATACATATTATATATACACATTATACATATTATACATATATACATATTATACATATACATATTATATATACACATGCATATGTGTATATGCTGAAGGTACCGGCAGAGGAACCCAGGTGTGTGTAATCCCATCAACAGCCAACATCCAGAGACAGACTTAAAAGCAAGCTCCCAGAAGTGATATCTTGTAGCCTACTTCTCCCTCTGGGAGAAACTGGCAATCTTCTGAGAGTTTCCTGCCCCCATGGGACAGCCTTGCAAGCTTCCCATGGTGTATTCTTCTGGAAAATCCAGTAACAAGCTGGATCTCATTCCCCTGACCCTGAAGAGCCCCCAGTGCAGCATTGTTAGGAGGGCCAAGTCGAGATAGACTTCTAGGATCTCAGGGAAAGGATGAAATGAGATGTTACTGAGCCCGCCCTGAGAAATCGGTGATTAACAGGATTTTGTGATTTTGTGATTTCATGATATATTATGTATACATAAAATACGTACTGGAAGGGGACATACTCAGCTCTTCTCAGGGCTTATTCCTTACTCTGTGCTCAAGGATCACTCCAGGCTCGGGGAGCCCATATGTCAATCAACATGCAAAACAAGTGCCTGGCCTGTTATACCATCTGTATGGCCCTAGATTTCATATTTCTGAAGCATTGCTATACACTTGAAAACAATATTTAACCCTTAACAATGGATCTAAAAAAATGTTGAATTCAAAGTTTCTACAGTGTACTTTTAAAAGTTCCAGTAGTTTCTTTAAAAAAAAATAATAAATCACTGTAAGGTACAGCTGTAGACGTACACTTTCATGCTTACATTTCAGTCATACAGTGATTTAGTACCCATCCCTCCACCAGTGCCCATCCTCCACCACCAGTGCTTCCAGTAACCCTCCCACCACCCCAAAGACCCCCATATTTTTGAACAAAATTTTTGAAAATATTTTAAGGATGATGTGATTCATGAAGAAGCAAAGCCAATTTATCTATTGGAATATTATTGTAAATAATATCAGGTAATACTGAATAAATTATTACAAGATGTAAATAGAGTTCTAATACCACAAGAAGTATCTTTTGCTTTTAATATTCTCTTGGGTTGTGTTCAGTAGTGCAGCAACAGTCTTCTGGAACTACCATATATCAGTAAATGATGGTTTAAACAACATAAAATAATTTTCTCCCCTTTAGGAGATTAAAAGCCCACAAGGAGGTTAGCAGGTTTAGTTTATTATAGTATGTCTCTAATCTTGAAAATGATTACTTTGTGTTATTTTTGGTGCATCTACCATTACAAGATTGCCAGACCTACTTGGATTAAAATTCACAAAGATATGAGATTATTTAACCCTAGTCACCTTCTTGAAAATTTTTTTCATACAGTTATATTGACAATAGAATTTAGTCTATAAAAATCATGACTATGACTGGAATAATTTTTAAAAATTGGTTTAATTTACAATATGAAGATCTAATATCAAATTATCCTTAACTTTATAAAATTATGCAATTAACAATATTAGATGATGATTTGATGATTATGGTTTTGAGAATTTATTGAAGTAAAATGCTTAAAATTGTCCTTGTTTTAATTTTAACCACTATTCATGAGATGAAAGTTATTCATAAATTTATAAAATTAGTATTTTCATCATTACTATTTACTACTGTATCAAATCTCTTTATTTTGAATAATAATTATACACATTATATATTTTCAGATGCTGTTTAATGCTAATTGCAGTGCTTATTATATTATTATTTTGAGAGCTTGGCTCTCAAATAAACAAAGAGCAAATTTTTATCCACATGGAACACCAATAAAGTTATTTATTTGGTGTGGATTGTTTTTAAAATTACACAAAGACATTCTAATTTGCAAACTTATTTGTAGTTTCAGTCATATAATTTTCTAACATCAGTCACATCGTTATTGTTAACTTCCCTCCACCAGTGTCTGTAGTTTTCCTTCAACCTACCCAGCCTGCGTCAGTTTGGTTGTTGTTTTCAGTTTGGTTGTAGTTTGGATCTCATACTTTCAGTTTTGTTGATTCTGTAGTTGAGATATTTAGATATACCACATTTCTTGCCAATGTATCCAAGACTCCTGCCCTGTTACCTCCCTTCTGCTTCTTCTTAATCTGCCCCTGCCTCAACCTTAGTTTCTTCCTTCCCTATTCTCAATGCATGATCTAATAACCACGGTAATCCCGCTAACCTCCAAATTGTGCTGGCCTGTTATTGTATATAGCACAGATAACTGCGAACATCTGGTAATTGCTTTTTTTTTATCACGACTTACTTATATTAACATGATATCTTCCAATTCCATTCAATTTTTGTTAAACTGCATAATTTCATCTATTATTGCAGTTGCATAGTATTTCATTGTATGCATATATGTGTGTATATCTATCTATCTATATATTACATTATTATCCACTCATCTGTCAGTGGGCTCCTTGGTTAATTCCATGTCTTCATTATTGTGCTAAATACAGTAATGAATAATGGTGTGCTTGTTCATCATTATGTTCTGACCTGGAATAGATACAAAGATGTGGAATTGTTAGGTTATATGGAAACTATTACGAATTTTCTGGGAAATCTCCATACTATTTTCCATAGGGGTTGAACATGACGCACCCATAAGCAGTGGATGAAAGTTCCTCTTTCATCACATGTGTGCCAACACAGACTTTTCCCAGTTTCTTTGTTTGTTTCTTTGTTTTGGTATGTGCCACTCTCACTAGTGTGAGATGATGCCTCATTATTATATTGATTTGGATTTGCCTCATTATTATATTGATTTGGATTTCCCTGATAATAAGTGATGATGAGGACTTTTAATGTGCCTAATAGCTATTTTTCTTCAAAGAAGCATTTCCTTATAACCTCTCCCCATTTTTGACAAAATTTTTAGATCTTTTTCATTGCTGAATTTTTTAGTTTATATATATATATATATATATATACATGTATATATCTATACTTATCTATTTTTTTGGCTTTTTGGGTCACACCTGGCAATGCTCAGGGCTGACTCCTGGCTCTGCACTCAGGAATCACTCCTGGCGGTGCTCAGGGGACCATATGGGATGCTGGGAATTGAACCCAGGTCGGCTGCGTGCAAGGCAAGCTCCCTACCTGCTGTACTATCGCTCCAGCCCCTATATATTTTTTATATTAAACTTCCATTGGGGTTATTGAGTGTAAACATTTTTTCCATTTGAGTGTGATTTAATTTTATCCCAATTTCTTTTGCTATGCAGTAACTCTTCAATTTGATGTAGTCCCATTCATTTATTTTTGTTTGTCGCCTTTGCTAATGAAATCATATCATTGAAAGCACCTTTGAGGTCTAAATCTTGGAATGTTCTGCTAATGTTTTCCTCACTGAACTTTGTGAATTTTTGTCTGGCCTCATGGTCTTTTATACATTTTGTATGGACTTTTGAGTAAGGTGTGAGATAGGGATCCAGCTTCATTTTTTTTTTTTTAACGCAATTGTCCAGCTTTCCCAGCACTGTTTGTGAAGAGGCTATTTTTACTCTACTTGATATGCTCAGCTCCTTTGTCAAAATTTAGTTGATCATTGGGGCTGGAGAGACAGTAGAATGAGATCACTCAGCAGTGATCCTTGAGACTGAAGCAAGAATAAACCTTGAGCACCGACAGGTGTGTCCTCAAAACCGATATAATGATAATGATAATAAAAATTTATTGTTGATCTGCGTACTTCAATCCATCTCATTGGTGTGGATTTTAAATAACAATCATGTGATTATTCTAGAAATACGGATATAACTATATGCTATTGTGTTGGAGCTTTTGACATAATGATTCATAATTCAAGTAATAATCTGTACATTTAAGCATTGATTGTATTTTATATTTTGTCCTTTTCATTAAGGCATAGTGATATGTAAACTCATTTGTAGCTGAATATCAGGTATATGATATTTCAACATCAGTTCCACAACCTGTGTCAACTTCCCTCTGCCAATATCAGCAGGTTGCCTTTCACCGTCTTATCACTTCCTTAACAGACACATTTTTTTTATTAGTTTATTTTTAATTAGAGAGTCATCCTGAGGGTACAGTTACAGATCCATACATCTTTGTGCTCATGTTTCCCCCATACAAAGTTCGATAACCCTTCCCTTCACCAGTGCCCATTCTCCACCACCAGTAAACCCAACATCCCTCCCCCCCTCCCCAGTCCCGTCTCCCCTCACCCCACCCTGCCATTATGGCAGGGAATTCCCTTTTGATCTCTCTTTCTGATTAGGTGTTGTGGTTTGCAATAAAGGTGTTGAGTGGCCATTGTGTTCAGTCTCTAGTCTGTATTCGGCCCGCATCACCCTTCCCCCACATGACCTCCAACCACATTTTACTTGGTGGTCCCTTCCCTGAGTTACCCAGAATGAGAGACCAGCCTCCAAGCCATGGAGACAATCTCCTGGTACTTATTTCTACTATTTTTGGACGTTAGTCTTATAGTCTATTATTCTATATTCCACAGATGAGTGCAATCTTTCTATGTCTGTCTCTCTCTTTCTGACTCATTTCACTTAGCATGATACTTTCCATGTTGATCCACTCATATGCAAATGTCATGACCTCATTTTATCTAACAGCTGCATAGTATTCCATTGTATAGATGTACCAGAGTTTCTTCAACCAGTCATCTGTTCTAGGGCACTCAGGTTTTTTCCAGATTCTGGCTATTGTAAACAGTGCTGCGGTGAACATATAAGTGCATATGTCACTTCGACTATACTTTTTGGCTTTTCTGGGATATATTCCCAGCAGTGGTATTGCTGGGTCAAATGGGAGCTCAACCTCTAGTTTTTTGAGAATCGTCCATACTGTTTTCCAAAAGGGCTGAACTAGCCGGCATTCCCACCAGCAGTGTAGAAGGGTCCCTTTCTCCCCACATCCTCTCCAACAGCGTTGCTTTTGTTCTTTTGGATGTGTGCTAGTCTCTGTGGTGTGAGGTGGTATCTCATGGTTGTTTTGATCTCCATCTCTCTGACGATTAGTGATGTAGAGCACTTTTTCATGTGCCTTTTGGCCATTCATATTTCTTCCTTGGTAAAGTTTCTGTTCATTTCTTCACCCCATTTTTTGATGGGGTTGGATGTTTTCTTCTTGTAGAGTTCACAGAACTAAGCAATCTAGTAAAAACAGAGATCAACAAATGGGACTACATTAAACTAAAAAGCTTCTGCACCGCAAAAGATACAGCGACCAGAATACAAAGACTATCTACAGAATGGGAAAGGATATTTACACAATACCCATCAGATAAGGGGTTGATATCAAGGGTA
Organism: Sorex araneus; assembly: GCF_027595985.1. Taxonomy (NCBI): domain Eukaryota; kingdom Metazoa; phylum Chordata; class Mammalia; order Eulipotyphla; family Soricidae; genus Sorex; species Sorex araneus. Next base: position 188,728,451 of record NC_073303.1, on the reverse strand, counting down.
TATAACAGACACATTTTAAGTTTGGTTGTAGATTGGATCATATAGCTTCAGTGTTATCTCTGTGGTGTAGGTCCATTTGCATCCACACCTCTATGCCACCAATGTACCCAAAAATCTTGCCCTTGTCTTTTTTACTTACCATCTTCCTCTTTTATGTGCCCCCCAAATTATTTTCCTTCCCTCTCTTTTTCTCATTCCTTTAATCTAGGATCAACTGTAATTTAGGTAGCCCCTTTGATATCTTGCATCCTCTCATTCTATTTTATATTCCATAAGTGAGATCTTCTGATATTTGTATTTTTTCTGAATTATTTCCCTAAATATATTCTCCAGTTCCATCCAAGTTTCAGTGAACTGCATTTTATCCTTCCTTGAGGTTAATAGTATTCTATTGTGTGTGTTTATATGTGTCTACACACATGGACCGGAGCAATAGCACAGCAGGTAGAGTGTTTGTCTTCCACAGGACTGACCAGGTTCAATTCCTCCGTTCCTCTCGACCAATAGTATTCTGCCTGCATGGCAGAGCCTGGCATGCTACCCGTGGCATATTCAATATGCCAAAACAGTAACAACAAGTCTCACAATGGAGATGTTACTGGTGCCCGCTCAAGCAAATCAATAAACAATGGGACAATAGTGCAACAACAGTGCTATATACACACACACATCATCATCCCATTGATCGTCGAATTTCTCGAGCAGTCTCACTAACGTCTCCATTCATCCTAGCCCTGAGATTTTAGAAGCCTCATTCTACTTATCTTTCCCAAGGATGCCGCATTGGAGGCTCTTTTAGGGTCAGGGGAATGAGACACATCTTGCTACTGGTGTTGGCACATTAATATACCATGGGGACCTTGCAAGGCACTCCCATGTGGGCAGGAAACTCCCAGTAGTTTGCCAGGTTATTCTAGAGGAGAAGTAGGCTATAAGATATCACACACATATATATCAAATATATTAATATCGTGTATATATGATATAATAACGAAAGAACCATAAGTGTTCCTGTCATTCTTTTCAGACTCCCTTATATCACTGATAATAGAAAAGAAACTCCTTCACTTCTAAGGACATCTTTGATTAGGTTGGGTCCTGCTTGCATAACTTAGTTTCATCTCCTTCTTAATTTCATTGAACCCACAATGTTTTATTGAATGCAGGGTAAAATTACGCATAGGTCCAAGTAGTAGGGTGAATACATCATCTCTGACTTCATTAACATACCTCTCATTGAAATATTACTTGTGTCCTGTTGATAATCAATTGTACTTCTATTTGCTGACAACTAAAGATTATAGCATATATAAGTATCTTATTTGATCTGGGCCAAGTACCCTTTTTATGGGATTTTACTTTTAGACTGAATGACAGTAATCCCTCTTATTTTACCTGAAGCTATGAAAATTTAAATTATGGAATTGTTAGAAAACATGCTTATTGCCATATGGAGGGGGGAAATGCCATTAGAGAGAATGAAGCTCACGTAGAGATTAAGAGAAATAATCAGGGCTAGGGCATCTGATATTAAGTTTTCATACAGTATCTGAAGTCCCGCTCTATCTTGGATCTTTCAAATCTTGCTGTTTAAATTCCACTTTGAATTCCATTATCCACCCTTATTTACTTGTCTCTGCAGGAATAAAGTAAATTCGGGCTTCTGTTGCACTTCAGAGTTGTAAATAATGTGCAATCTGAAATTGATATTGAGAAAATTCTATCTAAATCACACAAATTTTACATATACAATAAGTTAAACAATTACACTTTTTACTGTCCCAAGCAACATTATTTCTTCATTGCTCTAAAGTAGTTTTGATCAATATTATCGAATGACAATAAGGGCTTAGGATCTGTTTGAGGATGAGGATCGAATTGCACAAGCAAGATCCACGGATCAGAGAAAGCAGCTGGAATAAAGAAGAGATCACAAACTCAGTGATGGTTGGAGGATTCGTTCAGAATGGGAGATGTGTGCTGAAAGTAGATAAATGACCAAAATGATAACCTCTCAGTATCTGTATTACAAACCATAATGTCCATAAGTAGAGTATGGGGGAAATTGTCTGCCAGGGAGGCAGGGGGAGGGTGGGAAAGGGGGGGTATACTGAGGACATTGGTGGTGGAGAATGTGCATTGGTGAAGGGATGGGTGTTTGATCATTGCGTGATTGAAACTCAAACATTAAAGCTTGCAATTGTATCTCATGGTGAGTAAATAATAAAAATTGTTTTAAAATTTTTTTTAAATTAAAAAGAAATCCAAGGGTCATTTCCTGACATTGTCACCTCCCATAGTACCTCTAGGAGTGGCCCCTGTATCCTAGATTCCACAGGGTAAGGCCTTTTTATGATGTCTTTTCCAAAAATTAAAATAAAGCTTTTTTTCTCTTTTTTTAAAATTTTTTATTCTTTTATAGAATCACCATGTGGAAAGTTACAAAGCTTTCAGGTTTAAGTCTCAGTTATACAATGCTCGAACACCCATCCCTTCACCAGTGCACATATTCCACCACCAAGAATCACAATATACCTCCCCCCCATCCCCACTTCCCCAGCCCCCCACCCCGCATGTGTAACTGGTAAATTTCACTTTACTTTGATTACATTCAATATTTCAACAAAAAATTCACTATTATTGATTTGGAGTTTCTCTCCCTAAAGTCGACCTGCTAAAAAGAAAGGATTTGATAATTTGTTTTCCATTGCTGAGAATGAAGAGATATGAGGTCGAGAGGCCTTACTAGTAGCCACACGGGTTTGGATTTCTGTATTTTAGTAACTAAGTCCAGAAGGGACAGAGGAATCGAACCTGGGTCGGCTGCATGTAAGGCAAATGCCCTACCCACTGTGTTATCACTCCAGCCCCCCCTAGAAATGATAACAATGACAAACAAGGGAGTTGTTAAGAATATTTAAAATTAAATACAAATTATTATATATGATATATATTTCAAAAAAGATGGAGTCTGTCTTTCAAACTTGATTTAAACTTACTTTACTCTATGTAATATATGTGCAATTGTTTAAAATTTTAGGGCAAGAGAGTTAGAGCAGGCATTTAGCTTGCATGAAGTTGACTTGAATTTTCTTGCTGCCACGTCATAGGTCTTCCTAATTTTACCAGAAATGATCCCTGAGCACAGACCCAGGAGTAAGACCTGTGTACCTTGGATATGCTTTGAAAACAAACAAATAATATGCTAAACAAATTCACCTCCCTCAACTATCTACAGTTTCTCTGAATTGACACTCAGTGACTATATTGTGTCTGAGAATTGCATTGGGTACATAAGATATGGCATTTGCCTTACGCGGCTGTGGTGGTCACTTCTATGGTTCAAATATCTGGCACCAGCTATGATCTCTGACACATCATCAGGATTACTTCTATTAGAGATCCAGAAGTGGCTTCTGAGATGTGTATCCAAAGCCAATGGTTTATAACTGCTAGTCTAGCATAATTTTGAAAACAAAATTACTTTCACAGTCACAGTGATCCCGTTGCTCATCGATTTGCTCGAGCGGGCATCAGTAATGTTTCATTGTGAGACTTATTGTCACTGCTTTTGGCATATCGAATATACCACAGGTAGCTTGCCAGGCTCTCGGTAGCTTGCTGGGCTCTCTGAGAGAAGCGGAAGAATCAAACCCTGTCAGCCGCGTGCAAGGAAAACAAACGCCCTCCCTGCTGTGCTATTACTCCAGTCCAAAATTACTCTAATTTTCAAAAAAAGTCTGATTGCCACAACAAACACATTTCTATAAGCTTTCAATTTTACAGAGGGTTAATTTTTCTGAGCTATCTCATATTTAGCTTAGAAAAATGTTGTTTCTTTACTAAAAATGTTCAAAAGTCTCTATACTGTAATGTGGTTTGCTGTTATTTTTTTTTGGCAATGGGAATGAATTAATGTAAATCTTAACTTTTATGTACTCTCTTCACCAGCTACTTATCATTTAGGTTAAGATAAAACTCTTCAAAAGTCTATATATTATAATGTGGCCTGCCTTTATTTTTGACAATGGGAATGAATTAATATAAATATTAACTTTTGTGTAGTCTCTTCAGCAGTGAACTATTATTTAGATTAAGATAATTTATCATTATTATTGAAAAAATTATTTGGGAATTATTTTATTTATATAAAAGTACTCATCTATGTTATAACAACATATATGTTTTAGGTGATTATCACTGAAACCCAGATAGATGCTAAGTGATTTATTTTTTCTTTAAAGAGACCAATCCGAATTAGTTTTAGGACCTCTAATATAGAGGAAAGGATTATTAATACGCCCCACTGATTTACAAACTTATTTTTAGACTTTTTTTTTGGCTTTTTGGGTCATACCTGTTGATGCACAGGAGTTATTCCTGACTCATGCACTCTGGAATTACTCCTGGCGGTTCTCGGGGGACCATATGGATGGTGGGTATCAAACCCTGGTTGGCCACATGCAAGGCGAACCCCCTACTAGCTGTGCTATTGCTCCAGGCTCACCTATACTGGTTTTTGATATATAATGTTCCATCATTGATCCTGACCTCAGGGTCAACTTCCCTCCCCTAGTGTTCTCAAATTCTTTCTCCGACCTCCTTACTCCAATCTGCCATCTCAACAGAGACCTTTTAAAGTTTGGTTACTAAAGTTTGAACCTCATGATTTTAGTGTTGTTGATTCTGTGGTTTGGATATTTATATCCATCAGTCTTCAACACCATAATTTACATTCCCCTTGATCCTTGTTGTTTCTCATAAGTCTCTTATACCCCACCCTAGCTCTCTCTCTTCCTTGTCCTCTCAATACTATACCTATCTCTTGCAAACCATTGTCTCTCATCCTCCAGTTACTCTAAATACCACATATGGAATATCACACTCTGTTTATCTTTCTTCTGTCATAATTCCCTTTAACATGATATCTTCCAGTCCCATCCATGTTGCAGCAAATTTCATAATTTCATCATTTCTTACAGATATGTAGTATTGCATTGTGTATATACACCACATCTTCATGATCCACCAATCTAATGTTGGGCATCTAGATTGATTCGCAATTTTAGATATTGTACTGAGTTTTGTAGTAAAGAGTCCTGTGCATAAGTACTTATGAATAAATGTTTTTTCTGCCCTGGGGATAGACATCCCAAAGCGGAATAGTTGGGTTGTATGGCAGCTCAATTTCAAGTTTCCTGAGAACCCCCCATACTGTTTTCCATAGAATTGAACCAGACAACATCCCTGCCACCAAGTTACTGGTAGTTACTGATTCACCAAATTCTCACCAATACAGATGGTTCCCATTATTTTTTCATACGTACCATTTTCAGTACTGTGAGATGGTACCTCATTGTAGATTTGAATTTCTCTAGTGATAAGTGAGATTAGAGTTTTTATGTTGTTCCTGTTGGCCATCCACTGGTCTTCCTCAAAGAAGTCCTTGTTCATTTCCTCTATTTTTTGGATAAAGTTTTTGTATATTTTATTGTTGATCTTTGTATTATATATATGCTATATATCGACGCTTGATCTGATGTGTTGACCACACATATTTTCCCCCACTCAGTTAACTGTCTTGTAATTTTAGTCCATATTTATTTTTCCATGCAGACAATCTTCAATTTGATGAAGTACCATTTTCTTACTTTAGATTTTGCCAATGACACTATTTCATTAAAAACACCGTAGAGGGTCATGCATGGCTGCATGCAATACAAATGCCCTGCCTGCTGGACTATTACTCCAGCTTCTGTATTTCTTAATTCTGCATTTTCTCTTTCAGTTCTAGAGTCAGTGGGCTTTCCTATTCTGAATAAAATCAGAACTTAATAATCTAAGTCCATTTTCTTTGAGAAAGTGGTAGTTTGGGGGTTCATGCCTAAAAATACTTGTTTTTATAATACCCAATCCTAAATTATTTCTATTCCAAACCCCTGACTTTCATATATTTTCCAATTCATTTCTTGATAATTCTTTTTACAACCCCTTTAGCCAACTTCATCTAAACAACAATAAAGTATTAATTTAATGCAATGCAATACAGTTTTTTAAAAATCTCCACATCATATACTTTATCTGAAATATTGGTTTTATTTTTGAGTCTAGGCTAGAGCGATAGCACAGTGGGTAGGGCGTTTGCCTTGAATGTGGCCAACCCAGGTTTGATTCTTCCTTCCCTCTCGGAGAGGCCGGCAAGCTACCAAGAGTATCTCACCTGCACAGTATAACCTCGCACGCTACCCATGGAATATTCAATATGCCAAAAACAGTAAAAACAAATCTCACAACGGAGATGTTTCTGGTGCCCGATCTAGCAAATTAATGAGCAATGGGATGACAGTGACAGTGATACAGTGATTTATGAGTCTGGGAAATACATTTTGAGCTTTAACTACATTCTGAAGACTGTTTCCTTTAAGCTTTCTTGTAAACAGTTTCCAGAAATCACATGCCTACATGTAGTTAGACAAGAAATATCAACATAGGAGCCTGATATGAAAATCATAAATTTTATTTAATATTTTAGAACTAAGGAATACTCTTGATTAGGACCCTGATGATAACATGCTTGTGAGAATGTCTTTATAATAAAAAAAGGTGTAAATATCAGATGGATAATTCTTGGAATTACTGTCTAGTACCTATGCTTAAAATATACTAACTTAAAATAAGTCATATACTTAAAATTATGCAAAAAAGATCTAAAGAAAGCAATGTACAAAACCATTATACAACTCTGAAAAGTACAGTAACGTTGAGAGGTCATGATTAAATAAAAATAGGAGGATTCTGAGTCTCTTTACTTTATTAAGATTCTCTTTACTTAAAAAAAAAATTCCATACTTTTGTCTAATTCCCAAGATTCACCAAAAATCTTCAAATTACTGAAAATCAATAGGATAGTTCATAGGGCACAACTCCAAATTTAGAAAGCCAATGTATCTTAGCATAGCTTCTATACAGTTACATGTTTTAGGTGTGTGTGCTTTTCAGCTACTTCAAATTTAGATTAAATAGTGAGGGAAAGAAGAAATAAATGGCTTACAATGCCATCCTAATCCAAGTCTTTACAATGCATGCTCTATGCTTACCCCCAAAAAGAGACTTGAGAGTTTACAGTGAATGTATTTTTGTTTTTCTGCAATGCTTATGACTTACTCCTAGTTCTGTGCTGAGAGATCACTCCTGGTAGGACTGGTTGCCCATGTGGGATGCTGGAATATAACTTAGGTAGGTTGTCTACAAGGCAAGCATTTTACCAGCTCTGCTATTTTTATTGCCCTTCAATCAATGTATTTTTGATATCTAAAAGGATAGACGCCCAGGGGAAACAGTCACAAATCATTATTCAGTCAGTTTGAAGTGGCAGGCAATCTTTTCCTTTTGCATTTTGGAGCAATTTCCAACTGTATATAGAACCCCTATGACTTTCTGTGATCATAAAAATGAATGACTAAAATAAAACAGAGGAATGGCCAGTGGCTATAATACATATTAATTGGATTATTTCCTAAGTACTTCATAAGTATGAATTTATAATATCCTATTACAGGAAAAGAACTTTCAATATTTTCAAATCTAAAATTTGGCATTTTATTTTAAACTATTAATCTTTCCCTTTCCTTAGATTCATTGTACAACATATTGAAGGAATAGTAGTATGGGAGATTCCAAAAAACAAAATGGTTAATAATAGAATTTTATCGATGAATATCAGCTGGATGTATTTTTACTGTTAGAAAAATTCCATTCATTATAAATGCTTACTTAGACATTAATAAACCTTAGTTATTTCTGAACCTAACAGATTCAGATATATGAAAAAATAATCATACCAATCTTAATAACAATTTTTACTCATATAAATTAGTCCATTTAAATTGCCATTTATAATAAGTTTGGGAAATTTTTAATCAAATATGTCAAAAAAAAGACAAATTGTTTTAAATAATCTGAGATCCTTTCTTTTTACAGTGTGGTTTCTATGTTTTCCTGCCAGACATGTGACCAGAAAAGACACTGAATATTCTTCCAATATCAAAGATTAATTCATGGAAGAGATTGAAATAATTTCTTTAATGTAATTAAAAGTGAGAAAGGAAAATGAGATTAGTGTATATGCATTTTCCCCTGATTTGTTCACCTGGGTCCCAGAATATCTTTCAACCAAATGTTGTACCTCCTTTTCAGATAAGCTTCTTTACAGAACTCTCTTCTTTGAGTCTAAATGCATATTTCTCCTCTTACCAAAGTCATCAAGAAAGAAATACTCTATCATTCTGCTTCTCCATTTTTGCATTGTTACTGAAGGTTCTTCTTTATTCTGACTAGATTTTTTATTAATGGTGCCTGTATGAAATTCCCTCCGGCAATTATACAATGTGTTGACACCTTCTTGATGGTCAGTATTTACACCTGCCATATCTTGTAGAGACAGATAATTCAAAATAGCGGGGTTGGAATGATAGCACAGCGGGGGTAGTGCATTTGCCTTGCACGCGGTCGACCTGGGTTCAATCCCTGGCATTCCATATGGCCTCCTGAGCAAGGCCAGGACTAATTCCTGAGTGCAGATTCAGGAGTAAGCCCTGAGCATCGCTGGGTGTGACCCAAAAAACAAATTAAAAAATAGTGTCTTAAATCTGGCCCTTTAAAAATTATTTCATCTTGTTCCGGAGAGATATCTCACTGGACTAGAAAGCATGCTTTCTTCGTTTGTGCAGGAGTAAAGGCTTCTTTTTTATTTATTTCTTCTCTGTTCCAGTTTGTTTTATTTACTTCACAAACAGAGGCTCACTCACTCAAGGTCAAAGACCAGTATCGGTGTTAAAATACTGCAGTGACCTAAAGTTATAACTTCCTAGCCTTTGAGGATTTATGTTGGCTTTAGTTCTTCACATTGTACAAGCTGATGGACAATGCTCTTTAATCTTATCAGGAACAAATAAATCTCCTTTTTTTTTTCTTCAGCATTTCTTTGGTAATGTGTTGTGCATTCCTCTGATTCAGAGAAACCAGGTGTATTTGCTTTTAACAAGGTTGTTCCTGATTGAGTTTCAGTCATACAGTGCTCCAACACCCAGCCCTTCACTCCTATTCAGTTACATTTTGGTAGTATGCTAAAATTCATTGCATGGACCTTTAGCTGTCTGTAGCGTTTGACTTTGTATTGAACTTTAGTCAGTGGGTTACATTTCTGGATATTCATTTCAATCTCTTCCACCTAAAAATGCAATTTGCAAGAAATGGTTTTACCATCTACTTAAGGGATTCTTCCTTCTTCCTAAATTATAAGTACATATTTGACATCATTTTAAGATTTCAAAATAAAATTGCCTAATGCTTTCTCATAGCTACCAAAATACACGTTGAAGATAAAATTTCTGGATAAATATACTTGGAATCAGTAGAAATATCCCTTTTATGTCAAGTTCAATTAGTGACTTTTGTCAAAACACTTAATATTTGGAGGGTGTAAACTTAGAGAATTATTTAATAAAAAATATTCTGGAGAAAATATCTATTTCCTACATGAATCCTTGTATCCTCAAAGACATGTGGAAATATTCTATAGTATTGAATTTTGAGTCCAGTTGTTATTGTAGCATTTATAAATATTCTGGATCCACCAAGCTCTCTGGATATAAATGACCTTTTACAACCAAACATTATCTGTTCGCCAAAAACAGAATAATCCTGAGACATAGCTGTCTCCAAGCTTTATGCCACATACCCAGTGTCTACTTGTGTAAATGTCACACACAATGCATGATTAAAATTAACATGGATTTACAATTATTTTGTTTTCAACTTTTTCACCCAGTAGATAAACATTTGCCAGTTTCCAAAAAGTAGGCATGTTCCTGATTTCAATGCTCATAGCAGGGACTTATTTTTGAAGAAAGCCAGAAACAGTATTTCCAGATTTCATCGTGATTGCTACATTGTTCAAAAGCTTTGAGACTTTTCAACAGGAAACTAAGGTTTGTCATGATGCCCTGGCAGTGTTTATGTATTTTATTATTTATCAATTCTAGCAGTATTTCTCTTGGGCATCTTTACCTAAGAAATGATCAGAAAGAGTAATCCAGGCAATGCAAGCATTGATATTGTGAGTAAGAGCTCAATTTTAACCACGCTTAAAATTATGTATGCTTACAGTTTCAGCTGCAAGAGCTAGGTTTTACCCAGGGAAATTTTGTAATAGAGAAAATAATATAACTCTTACCTACCCTCTCACTTCTATGGCGAATCCATAAGGGATAGCCTTGTGCAATAGGAAGCTATTCAAAATATCATTGTCACTGTCATTACTGTCATCTCCATCCCGTTGCTCATTGATTGCTCGAGAGGGTGCCAGTAACATCTCCATTCGTTCCTGTCCCATGCTAGTGTAGCCAATGGCATATGCTCACTCTAGGAACCTGAAGAGCACGTTATTATTACTGCTTTTTGCCATATTTTATAAGTCAGGGCTAGCTTGCCAGGCTCTGCCATATGGATGCCATATCCTTGGTAGGTTCTCTGAAAGGTATGGAAAATGAGTTGGAAGTGTCTTATGATGATGTCTTAAGATCATCATTCTCAATATAAATGGAAATATTTATATGGTGATATCGATATTATATGGGGTAGAGGGATAGCACAAGGTCCTTGCCTTTTACTTTTCTAAACCAAGTTTGATCCCAGGCACTGCCAGTTATGATCATTAAGTACAGATCCAGAAGTGAGACCTGAATACCCATTAGGTGTGGCCAAGAAAAAAAAAAAGTATTATTTCACATGGCCTAGAAGTCCTACCTTTCGTAGTCTATATTGAGTGATTTTCACTAGAATATATTTTAGCTTCAATGAAATACACATATCTATGTCTTAACACAATACTTGCATTTCATAATCAGATTTTTTTATAAAATATTTGCTGCAGATATCTCTTTTTTATAGTTATTAAACATTCAGGTATCACTTGTTATCCCATTGCTCATCAATTTGTTCGAGTGGGCACCAGTAGCATATTCCTTCGATCCTGTCATGGGCCATTGTAGCCCCACTGTGTCTGTTCACTCCAGGAACATGAAGAGTCTCAAACTATTCCTTCAGGGTCTTGACAAAGAAGTCTGACCATCTCGTAGGTGGGGGCCAAGATTTCTTTTGATGTCCCGTGGAATCCAGTTGATAACAGCTCTAGTAAAGTGGTCATCTCCAAATTGCATTACATGTCCGGCCCATCTGATTTTTGACGCCTTGGCACACAAAATCTTCGACAGAGGTCAGAACTCTGGATGCCTTATCTCACTTCAGTGAAATGTGATATTCCAAGCATTGCTCTTTCTATTTATCTTTGGGAGACCCAAATAGTTTTCTCATCCTGTTTTCCTAGGGCCCAGGTCTCTGAGGCATATGTTAGTGCAGGAAGAACAGTGGAGTCGAAAAGATGTGCCTGGAGCTGGAGATTCTTCATCTCTTAACAACTTCTTGAAGGTGTTTCACGCCGCTCTATTCCTCCTGCACAACTCAGGTGCCAGATTGTCATGTTGAGTTCTCAATCTAAGTACACATAATTGCTACATTCGGAGATGTTTTTTTCTGTTGAGAGCAAATGGAACATCATAGACTAATCCATTTCTCATGAATATTGTCTTGGTGAGATTCAGCTGCAGTTTGACCTTTCCACACTCAGGGTTGAAGTCGGCCAGCTTTTGTGCCACTTGGCCAATGTTTAGCCAATAGAATGATGTCATCAGTGAAGTGGAGGTGGTGGTGTTGCCGTCTGTCTATCTTCACTCCCATTCCTTCCCATTCCAGTTGTTGCATGATATTCTCAAGGGTGGCACTGAAGAGTTTCAGTGAAATTGTGCCGCCCTGCCAAACCCCTCTCTTTAAGTTGATGATCATTTCCTTGTAGAATGGTGAGATCCTGGTGGTGAATCCCTAACATAGCTCATGGAGGATCCTGATGTACTGAGTTTGAACTCCCTCTTTGGCTAGGGCTTCGATGACCGCTTCAGTATCAGCAGAATCAAAGACCTTTAAATCAGTGAATGTTAGACAGAGTGGCAGGTAGTATTCAGGTAGATGGAAAAATTTCCTGTCCGGAGAAAAATCTTCATGGAATTCTTGCTTTTCTACATGTCTTTTGAAGAGGCATTAAAAACATTTTCTTAATTAATATTATGTCTGCTTTGGATATGAGTGTAATGTTGTCTTTAAAGAACCTAGTAAATGGAATTCCTGTTTTTTAATATTTTCAAGTGCTTGAGAAATAATAGATAATATTTTTAAGATTTGATAGAAGTAGAACTCACAGTGAAGCACTTTAGATTAGGACATTGGTTCCTGGGTATATTTTTAGTTATAATTTTAATTTCCTTGTTTATAATTATGTGTCATATTTTCAAGCTGTTTTCTTTGTACTGAAGATCATTTGGTTATAATCTATAATTGTTATATGCTTTTGGAATTCATCAATTTCTTTAATTTTTTCCAACTTGACAGCGTAGATTTGTTGCTAGTTGCCTCTCAGGTCAAGGGTGATCTAGACACTCCCCACCCCACTGCCGCCCCTTAAACTATTGCATCTCCTCATCCATTTAATCTAAATAGCATATATGAATGATATTGTCCTACATTTGTCCTTCTGTCTTATTTCATTTAACATGATATCTTCTAGTTCCATCTGTGTTGTAGCAAATTGCACAATTACATCATTCCTTACAGCGACATAGTATTTCATTGTATCTATATACCACATCTTCGTCATCCACTGATATATTGTTGGATATCTAGGTTTATTCCAAATCCTAGTTATTTTACCAAATGTTACAATGAATACTGTTGTGCATAAGTCCTTAGTTTTTTTATGTGATTGTTCAGGTTATTGATTTGAAAGTTTCAACTTTCTTAAATAGTCCTGCATGGCTCTGATTTGTCCCTTAGAACTGCCTTTACTGTGCCCCATAGGTTTTGGTAGTTTCTCATTCTATTTAAGAAATCATTCTGTTTTTCCCTTTATTTCTTCTACAATTAGTTCAATTCATATTTAGCAGCATTTTGTTCATTTTCCAGATTCTGGACCCTTTCCCCCATCTTATCGTGTACATTTCAACCTTCAAAGCACCTTATTCTGAGAAGATGCTGGATATAATGTGTACTTTTGTGACTACATATGTTTACCTTGCGTCTTAGTATGTGGTCTATACTTAGTATGTAGTCCACTAGAAATTAGTGTATACTCAGCTGTTTTGAGTGTAAAGAGCCCTGAAAATGTCTACTCATCTCAGCTCTTCCAGTTCCTCATTTAAGTATCTGTTTCTTTATCTCTGTTTTGTCTGGTCGCTCTATAAGTATAGAACCCATTTTGTTTGAACTCAATTAGAGTCAATGATCCAGATAGAAGAGGGGAACAAGAGCTTTATTTGTCTGTCCCACATACTATATTGTGAGTCAAGTATACTTGAAGCACTATATATGCCTATACAGAAGCCTCAACCCAGAACTCAAGACTGCAATCACATTTATACACTAAAACTATATCGCAGCGTGTAGTAAATCAAAACATCAGTGAAAGCATTAAAAATGAATTGCAACCTATAATTACAAAAAACACTATCATATTCAAGGGGAACAGGATATGATTAGAAACATAATTGAATAGGAAGAAAATGATTCCTTTAACACTATTCTGGGTCAGAGGCCACTTGTTATCAAGATAGCCAGTCCAGTGGCTACCGGGCAAGTCCAGGGCCACAAAGTCAGCACATAGTTTCGAAACCTGAACTCAAACAGCTGGTTGAAAATCTCCAGCACACTTTTCAACCCTTGTCTGGACTGACAATGCCCAGTGTGCAGCTACAGTTTTCTCTATCATTACAATATTATTACTGTTTCTGAAAAGTGAGGTATAATACTATTAATGGTGATAATGTGATAAAGATTTTTTTTTAGTTCTGTGAGCAATATCTCTGTAAGTTTTGCGGACCCTTCATTTGGTACACATATTTGGATAAACATGAGGACCTCTCTTCTACTATTACATGGTGGACCACCCTAGAACTTATTAATTTGTTTAACTTGAATGCTCTGATTTGATAAAAGTAAAGCATCCCGAGTCTCTCCGCCCCACTTACTGTCAAGTCCAATGATTGTTTTCCATCCTTTCAATCTCAACCTATGTTTGTCTTACTAATTCAGGTACATTTCCTGTATGCAAGAGAAGGCTGGCTTTTGTGTTCATTCATCCAGCCAATTAGATGAAAAAAAGAAAGAAACCAGACACAAAGAAATTGTGTGACCCAACACTATTTTTTTTATGGGAACTTTGGTTCATTGGCATTCAAAGGGAGTACTCATATAGAGGACTTTGTTACTATTACTCTGTTTGGAACTTGTTTGTTTTCCCAAAATTGCCCATTTGCTCTCTATAGGCTGTCTGTCATTCAGTGATGCGTACAGGGTCGGTCTAGCTGTAGCAAATGTTGCCAGCTCTTGCTAATCTCAGGATGTTTTTATCCCTCCCTCAAACCTAAATGACAATTTTGCAGGGTAATGATGGGTTCTAGGATGAAGATATTTTTAATTCAGCATGTTGAATATATCATTCCTTTATTTTCTTCCCAGTATATGAGAGATCTGTTGTAATTTTTATGTTATTCTCCTTGTATTTGAGATTTTGCTTTTTGTTTAGATGCTTAGTCTCTATCATTGATCCTTGCCATTGGGATTACAATGTGTCTTGGCATTGGTCTCTTTGAGTCTGTTTTATTTGGTATTCGTGAGTATCTTAATTTGATGAGGGAAATATGCTCCTTTATTCCGTAAGGGTGAAGGAGGTTGGCTCCTGTTCCCCTACCTATAAAATGAAACTGATGATCACTGCAGGTATTTATTAGCAGACAAAACGTTATTATTCCTTATCTTGAAATAAGTATTTGATTTCCATTTTTATCTCAAAAATCTTTCATTTGGCACCTAGCTCTCTAAGTTTATTTTTTCATTACTTTCTTTTAAGGATTAATAAGGATATCTTACTTAAGAATTGAACAGTGTGTAAAGCATTTTGTGTAGAGAAATTTGCATTTTAAAGCTATAAAATATTTTAAATATCTCAATTAATATATAATTCACAGATAAAATACACCAAAAATTATACATTATGCCAAAAACAGTAACAGTAACAGTATAACAGTTGATAAAATACTCTCTTTGTTTTCCTGGAGCGAGAAGACGTCATTGTGCTACACTAGCACACGACAGGGATGAATGGAGACATTACTGGCACCCACTTGAGCAAATCGATGAGTAACAGGATGACAAGTGATACAAGTGTAGAATAATGTTTCAATAAACATTCCTATTCACATAGCATAGCCAGATATATTTAGTTCTTTTAAGAATACATAGAATAGAAAGGGTCTTTTTTTTTTTTTAATTTAATCACCATGAGATACAGTTACAAAGCTTTCCTGTTTGAGTTTCAGTCATACAATGATCGGACACCCACCACTCCACCAGTGCACATTTTCCACCACCAATGTCCCCAATATCACCCCCTCTGCCTCTATGACAGACAATTTCCCCCATACTCTCTCTCTACTTTTGGGCATTATGGTTTGCAATATAGATACTGAGAGTCTATTATGTTTGGTCCTTTATCTACTTTCAGCACACATCTCTCGTTCCAAATGATCCCTCCGACTATCATGGACTTAGTTATGGGATGGAGGGCAATTTTTAAAAGAATACATAGGGTACTAAATTTGCTGAGATGTTAAGTTTATATTCAGTAATTTTAATGCCACATAGAGTTCCACTGTCACTATACAATTTAACATGAACAAAGTGTTTGATCATTCTTAGTTTTTAATAGCTTCATTGATTCTTATAATAGATTTCATCTTTTGTAGTAGCATATTATTGTCGTTTTAATTTATACAATTTTCAATGAACATGCTCTGGTGGGGAAGTAGAAGGTTGCTGAGTGACTCTGTTGAAGGACATAGTGTTGGAATACTGTATGTATGAAACCCTATTTTAATAGTACTGTGTCCAAAAATAAAAAAAAAAATGAACACTATAGGCCAGTTGTGTGCATGCCAATGTCAGCTGAGAGAAATGCAATCTACTTTTAAAAAATAATAATTTTATAATTTTATCTGTATAACCAAATATATCCTAACTTATTACCCTTAGTAAGACAGGATAATATTTTATTGTTTGTTTGCTCTGTATTTTGCTTATTCCTTTATATTTAAATTGATCCTTAATTTGCTTTCATGAATTAGGTGCTGTTAATATTGCTGCTACAACATAGATGTACAGATATTTCATTGCTGTTGTGCAGAAAGTCATTAATTTGTGTATGTTGATGTTGTATCTTATAAACTTCCTGAAGTGTATTATGAGTCTTTTGAAATCAAAATATTAAAAAGTTCTGTATATAAAGCTATTCTATGCAAGAAAGGAAAGTTTTAAATTTTCCTTCTTCAGAAAAGAATATTGCACTGTGTGTTGTATTCATCTAGAAGTGCTTTATAAGCTGATGGAAGTTCTCTTCAGTTGCAATTCAGAGTACTTCATTTTTTTCTGGTTGTTGGGCCACACCCAGCAGGGCTGTGCTCTGTGACTATTCTCAGCTCTGTGCCCAGAGGTTGTTCCTAGTAGTCTTCAGAGCTCATGCCTCAAAAGGGATTGATCTCAAGCCTTCTCCACGTAGAACATGCCTTCTAGCTCACTTGAAGTGAGCTAATGGAGGAAGCAGTTTTCCACTATTGAGATAATCATGTGTATTGTCCTCATTCTAATTTTATTGTGAATTGTTCTAATTGATTTTTGAATGCTAGACGATCTTTGCATCTTTGGTAAGGATGCATCCTTTACATCTTCCCATTTTCGTGTGATATAAAATCATTTTTATAGATTTCTAGATGACTGGTGTTTCAATGAAGTATTTTTATTGGCTTTCATAAGAATATTGATCTGCAGTTTCCTATTCTTGCAATATATCACCTGTTTTAATATCTGAATCTTCCTCAAAGTTATTGTATCCAATATGCAAAGTGAGAATGTGAAATTCCAGGCTATTTTGTTGAACGATCTTTACTTCTCAGTTTTCGAAATTTTTTCTGTATTGATTCTGGAGCTCAATTAGATGTATACATGTTTAAGATTGTCTAATTTCCATTTATAGTAACACTTCAATTGTCACAAAATCATTTTTATGTAACTATTGGTATATATTTTTACTAATATTCCAATTACTTATAAATAATACATGCATCATTAAATTTAGTAAAACCACTTCAGATTTTATGTTGTTTATTTACAAATGCATATTTATATTGGATATTTGCAAATGCTTTTTTTTTTACAAATAGATTTTTTGTGCTGCTACTTTTAATTGACATATTTGGCTACATATTTTGCTCCTGTAGAGAGCATAGAGTGAGATATCATTTTTTAATCTATTCTGACAATGACAGCATTCTTATTAGACTCTTACAGTGACCTTCATTCTTCATTGAGTATAACTATAGTTAGATGCACATTTGGAATTGTTTACTTTTTATATACGTCCTTATCATTTTTGTACCTCTATTCTTTGTTACCCACTATATATGTATATATATACATATATATATATACGTTCATATACTACAGTAGCTAATATACTACACACACACACACACACACACACATATATGTAGGATAACATAACCTCAGGTAGTTTAGGTTTATTAGGTTACTCACATTACAGTGTTCCCATTCCTCTGTGTTTATTTGTAACTTCTTTCTTTGTGTCCTGTTGACTTGTATATATTGTTTTTCTCTTCTGCTTGAGTCCTTTGCATAGTGTATTCAGAGCCATGTCCTTTTGTATGGGCACAGGAAGACTTAGCAAATGCTATGCTTTTGTAACCTGGGAGTCATTTGACTCTGCATGTTATTTTCCTCCTAGGCATCTGTTCTCTCCACCTAAGCCTCAGCTGCCCTTACTTCCTAGCACCCCCAAAAAGCAGAGTCCCGACGAGGAATGGGATGGACCCAGGGCAAGCGGTGAGTTGTGTGCTACCCTGGCATCAAGATGGGCCTGGCCAAAGCATCTAATGCTTAACTATAAGTTAAGAGCTTGGTCATGGACAAAAGCTGTCATGATCCAAAAAGTAATCACTAGATTCGGACCCTGCTAGGGTTAGGAGTGATTAATCTGGCCTGAGTGCTGCAGTCTGAGTCTTTGGCAAGATGTTGCCAGGAGAGCTGTCCTAGGAGCCTCAATGTATTTCTTACTGTGTCCATAAAAAAATAACTAGATGTTAATGAGTTCTTGGACTAAAGAATGAGAAAAACCTTAAGAGGTATTTTGCCTGCTGGCAGTCAGGAAGGGCTTTGGAGTGCCCAGCCCTCAAGAAGGGCTTTCTTATGTTGATTTTGCTACCTGACTATGTGTAGCCTAGAGAGCAAGGTGGAGAGAGACAAGTAGGGAGAGAGATTAGCAAAGGAGAGGCGGAGTGAGAGGAGATACATTACAAAGCTTTCATGTTTGAGCTTTGGTCATACAATCACCAAACACCCATCCCTTTACCAGTGTGCATTTTCCACCACCAAAATATCTAGTATCCCCCCACCCCACCCCACCCCGTTCCAACCCTTCCCCTGCCTCTCTGGCAGATAATTTCCCCCATACTCTCCCTCTACTTTGGTTACATTTGATATTTCGACACCAGTCCCACTACCATTCAAACCTGCCGAAAAGGCAATGCTAGACGATTTATTTTGTTTTTATTGTTATGGATAGAATATAATGTCCAGTAAATTCTATGTCACTCTCTTCCAGGAGCTTTAGTTTATAGTCCCTGGGTCTTGGGCATTGATGAGATTACATGGTGCCAGGGGAAGTTTGTGGGTGTGACTGCCAAGCTACTGGAAAACTGGGGACCTGGGGGGAGGAGGCTCAGTCCCTATATAATGTGTTTGAAGATCTCAGTCACGGGTTCCTGCATACTTGGGTTTTCCTGCAAGTCTACTCTTGGGTGAGGCTCGTCTCCTCTTGGGAGAGATTCATCCAAGCATGTGGAGAGTGACCTTGAGCATGGTGGTTGTTGGATTCTAGAGGTTTTTAGCCGCTGGGGTTCTGTTTGGGGTGGGGAGGGAAACTCAACTCACCCCTCTCCAAGGTTCCTCTGTGAAAAAAGCCTGGCATGGGGTAAGGACATTCTGCCAAAGTCAATATTATCTTGATATCAAAGCAGAGACATTACTAGTAATAAAATTACAGATTGATATCCCTGATGACTTTACATGCAAAAAATCCCTACAGAATGTTAATCAATTAAATCAAACAACATGCCAAAAGTACCAAAATGGTCACACATCATAATCATTTATGATTCAGCTCAGGGATGCAAGGATGGTTCAATATATATAATTAAGTAACTATAATACACTACATTAACAAAAATAAAGAAAAAAGTCACATGATAGTATCAATTGATGTTGAGAAAGTTCTAAAAAAATTCAACATTTGTTATGACAAAAAATACCCTCAATAAAACTGGTATAAAAGTAACAATCCACAATATGACTATTTACAACAAACACATGAGAAACATACTTAATGCCAAAATTTGAAAGACTTTAACTGAGATGAGATAGAATTAGTTTTGGAATTTTGAGTCTGGTTTGAATCGAATCAATATGAAGAATATTCTTCAATATTTCAAAGTGGAGTTTCTAGCTATTAGCATAAATTTTCAGATCAATTAATATTCAGTAAAATTTAATTTGCTGATCAGCTTAGATGAATAAATAGCAACATAATATTCCACTTTTATGAAAATTAGAGGACATGTGCAAGAATAGAGAAAGCTTCGGCACAATGATGTTTTAGCTTTATATTTCAACAAATACTTTGTGCTAATGGGGGTTGTTTGTGTACTCAGAAGTGCGAGTGGTTGCTCCTTACTCTGTGCTCAGGGCTCATGCCTGGTCGTATCAGGGCTCAAACTAGAGTTTTGCCTACTGATGCATATTAGGCAAGCTCCTAATACTGTATCTTAGGTCCTAACTTCCCAATTCATTTAAAACAAGATCTATTTTCCACTATCCAGTCTCAAAAGTGTGAGGACCTAGGACTGCATTAGGACTGCATTCACTTTGCATAACTTAAAACATTTATCATACTCTAGCCAATAATAATATGGGTGGGTTCTGTTCAACGTCTACTGATATTTAGCCTTCTTTTGGATTATCACATACTGGCAGATGTAAAGACATTCTTCTTAGGTAGGGGCTATTAAAAGCTGAAAAAATGGACTTGCTTAAAAAAATTCATGTGTTACTTATACAGATGCCTAACACAGACCTGGTTAGCTAACATGACCAATTGAAGTCAAGCAGTTACTGAGATGTACTAACCATATTCACTGCTGAGATTTATCAGTGGTATAATATGTCCGTACGTTTCCTATCATTGACTAGAATACAAGTCTCTCTTCAATTTCTAAAGAGAGACAACCATCGAGTGGCATGCGATACTTTTGCGACTCCCACCATGAAGTGATATGTCAGATATCAACTTCAACAGCATGGGGAATATGAGGCATAATCACAATCAATTTATTTGTCCTACTGCTAATCCAAAATTAGAGGCAAAATAGTTCAAAATTAAACTGACAGTATAATTGGAGAGCTATAAAGTTCCAAAACCTTAGTAAATTTTAGCCAGGATGTTATGTATAGACAGAGAGAAAGAAATGAAAAATAATATCAGGCCAATTTTAAGTACTTGTAATCTATTAAAGGAAGCCAATTAATAAATGTAATCCTTAACTAAAATACAGTGGTTTTTCATTTTCTCACACTTTATTTTGTTCCATGCTTTGGAATTCTGAGATGTAACTTTATTTAGAATAGTGACTTCCTCTATATTAAAGAGGAAAATTCCTCTGGAAAGGAATTATTGAGTTTACAAATACACACTCACCAAGAAATATGCACAAAGCATCAACCTTACCGCTCTCAAATTCTTAAAATAGTGATGTGACTCTTCAATGGTGTAGTGATTTTACAGTCAAATGTATGAGGTCATTTTTGAAAGACCTCAAATGATAGCAAGTATAATTCTTTTGCAGCAGATTCTCACTTTTTTATCTAAAATTCTCACAAAATTGCTCATCCAATGACTAATATTGGCCCAAAATGAATGAACAGGTGGACCAGTGGTAAAAGGCCATGAGGGTGTTAATATGGCATCTCTTTCTGTATAAAATGGGGAAAGTGCTCTCCCAGTTTCAGGCTGCCAATCTACTTAGCTGGCACCTGCAATATAAACTGTCACAGTATTTTGAGACCAGGCATGTTGCCCTCATAACAGATGGCTACTACAATTGGCAGCCAAGTGATCATGTATGTACATTAGTTGTGAGTGTTGAAGGCAAGCTGTTCAGTTAAGAAGGTCAAGTAGCAGTCTACCCAGAGCTTTCTCGACTAATGCTAAGAGAAATAGCTGTCTATTCATCATGCCTTAGCTATTGTTCTATCTCTTGAATAATTTTAGAGATATGTCCATGCTATTTTATGTTGTAAGTTGTTTATTCTGAATATATAACAAGCAATAGAATTTTTCAATAATAAAGTAATATGCATATAAATGATATTTTGATAATCAATTTATAATATATATTATTTATTTAAAATATATATTTACCAATTGAGAGCAATAGAACAGTGGATAGATCACTTGCCTTGTATTCAGTTAACCCTGGTTCATTTCCTGCCACCAGAGTTATCCTTGAGCACAAGGCCAAGAGTAATCCCCGAGCACCCCATGTGTGTCCCCCAAACAAAGCAAAAAAAAATCTACTTAGGTGCCTGGATTTGCAGTACTGGTAACAATTGAGTTTCATGCATATAATATTCCAATAATACAACATTTACGAGAGTGTCCTCTGCCTAACATTACACCCCATTCCTGTTCTCATCCTGTCCAAAGGCCTTTGGCCATTTGTAAGTCCCTTACTCTGTTTCTTTATATTCACATAACCTACTCCCTTTAAAGAGGAAGGGAGGCATGTTCTAGAATATCTAACACTTAACAGTAAGCAGCTTAGCAATTTCATACACGAATTGTATTTATTAACCAGTTGTCAGATAATATTACAATTCAATTCAAAATTAGCACTATTTTATTACTGCTAGTTTATGATTTCAATTTATGCCAGTTTATATTGTCACTTTCCAATCTATTCAGTATAAATTCTAAATTCTGTCACTAACACTTGTTTTGCATTTAATTTGATCCTAATAAAATTAAAGTGAGAACAGAGGAAAAAACTAAAATTGGTTTCCAATTTCTGCTTTTCAGTAGCATACAACAAAATTTGAGTATTCTAGTGATGGGAAAATGTGTGTGAAACTATAAATAATAAATTTGTTAAAATTTCAGAGATAAATATGTACAAACTCTAGAAAATTGGCCTAGATAAGGCAGAATCTGTGAATAAATGTATGCGGTCCTTTCATTGGTAGAAGGGAAAGGTGGTTATTTTCAGGAAAGTTTGGTTACAGCCCATTTTAACATAGATGTTGGATGATTTCTCTACTAGTTGAACTCATACACATAACATTTTTTTTTATTGTCAATCTTCGAATAGTTAAAATATGCTCAGCTCTTGAGCGTTGGCTAGATGCCCAATGCACAGACACATGCATATAGAAAAAAAACACTATCCTAGACTAGCCTCGCTAAGTGTAGGCTGCCATGATATCCCACAGGATTGCATCTTAAAATGAAATAAGTACCGGAACCTGCACATCCCTGAACATCCAGGGACGCTTTCTGTCCCCTCACCCTGGCCTCCTAGCACCTCGGGTCTCCTCCCCAAGTGTGTGAACCCCTAGACAGCCCTATGCACCCAGCACCACCACCAGGACCTAGGCCTGGAAAATCCCAGGACCAGCAGAGGGAGTGGCCTCCATGGCATGGGTGTGTCCTCCGCAAGAAGGGCGTGACCTCCTGTGGGGCCAGCGGCTGCTCCTGTGGACACGTAATTTCACCCCTTTCCAACACTCTTGATTTACATCTCAATCTTTATCATGTAATTCTGTGGAGATTACTCTGGCCATTTCAAACACATTAGGCCAATAGTCCAGTACCCTATTCCAATTTCACCAAAACTGCCAGTGAACACAAGAAGCTGTACAAGCCCAATATGAAAGATTACATCCTCCAAAGCTTCACTAGAGGCCTCACATAAATCACGGAGGAGCACCTAAGAGGAAGGTGGTATTCTAGAAGGTGAAAACAGCGGCCACTATCAAGTGATCTCATCCAGAATCCATTATTGCAGCAAGAGGAAACAGCGATAGAGAATTGAAGTGTCCCACCTCCATAATTTCACAACAATATGAAGAAACATGGAAAATCCCCACCACGAAGAGAGAATGAAGAAAAGACTCCAGAGGCCTCAAAAGGGGTTACCCACAAATACAAACTCTCCAATAACGAATTCAGAGAGGAAATGTTGAAGATGTTAAATAAACTCAAGGTAATGGTGGAATAGGCGTCCAGTAAATTAATGGAGGACATGAAAGAAACAGTGGAATGAACAGACAATAAAATATAGGAAGAAATGAGAGCAGAAATTAGAAAGCTACAAACAGAAGTGTCACATATAGAGCTTTCGGTAGATGAAATAAAAAACTCAGTGGATGCCCTCAACAGTAGAAAGGCTACAACCAAAGAAAGAATCAGTGAACTTGAAGATGCAAAAAGCTTACAGGCAACAACAAATGATGGGAAAGACCTCAAAATAGCTATAGGGCAAATCAGAGTCCTAGGGGATGATCTCAAGAGGAACAACATAAGAATCATCAGAGTAACAGAAGAACAGGGAACCAACCCCAGTGAAAAAGCTACAGTTAAAGATATCATTGCTAAGAATTTACGAGAGCTGGAGGATACAGGCATCCAGATCCAAAGATCCCGAAGGATGCCAGCTAAAAAAGACCCTAATAAAAAGACACCAAGACTTATCAGTCAAAATGATAGCTGCCAGGTATAGAGAAACAATACTGCAAGCAGTAAGGTCAAAGAAGAAAATCACATACAAAGAAGCAACCCTTAGATTTACAGCAGACCTATCAGAGGAAACCCTCCAAGCCCGAAGACAATGGTGGGATACAGTTAAAAAAAAAAAAAAACTCAATGAAATGAACACCTCACCAAGAATACTTTATCTGACTAAACTTTCACTCAAATTCAAAGGAAGAATACACGATTTCATGGATAAACAACAGCTCAGGAACATCATAGACTCAAAACCAAACTTAAAAGAAGGGCTAAAGGTGCTACTATAAGACAAGAAAAACCCCTACAAGTGCAACAAACCCCTACAGAAAGATGGCACAAAACCCCATGGCAATAATCTCTCTCAGTGTCAATGGTCTAAATGCACCAATTATGAGACACAGAATGCAAAATGGATTCAGAAACTGAACTCAAGTTTCTTCTGCCTACAAGAAATACATCTGAATAGTGAGAGCAGACTCAAAGTCAAAGGATGGAAAACAATCCTGCAAGCAAAAACTTTCTCAAAACTTTGCAAACTTTCGTGGGGGATGATGGGAGGGAAACTGGGGACACTGGTGCTGGGAAGTGTAAACTGGTGGAGGGATGGGTGTTGGAACACTATATGACTGAAACCTAATCATAAATATCTTTATAAGGGTCTGCCTAATGATGAGTGGATAAAAATAAATCACTGTATCACTGTATCACTGTCATCCCATTGCTCATCAATTTGCTCGAGCGGGCACCAGTAACGTCTCCATTGTGAGACTTTTTACTTTTTTTGGCATATCGAATATGCCACGGATAGCTTGCCAGGCTCTGCCACGCGGGCGAGATACTCTCGGTTGTTGGATATCATTGGTTTGTCCTGCTCCCCTTGACACAAGGAGCTTAGGTTTATCAGTCATGCCCATCAAAGTGCTCCCGAGTCACTCCCATTCCTTTGTTTATCTGTAACCACTTCTACCAGTTTAATCTGCTCTTCCTCTAATCAAACTCTGTTAATTGGTAAGGTCAGAACTTCCTAGGACACTGAATATTATAACATTGTCTTTCTCTCCTCTTTATGCCTTTTGAATAATTTACTTTAAAGCTATGTCTTTTTTGTATAGACACAAGAAGACAATATTATGTTTTTATAACCATGGGACTTAATTGGCCTCCAATATTATTCCCTCCCGAGCATCTGCTTTCTCCACTTAAGCCTCAGTTGCCCTCAGTTCCTAGCACCCCAAAGTAGGGTCCCCGACGTGGGATGGGAAGGATCCAGGGCAAGCGGTGAGTTATGTGCTACCCTGGCATCGAGATGGGCCTGGCCAAAGCGCCTAATGCTTAACTACATGTTAAGAGCTTGATCATAGACAAATGCTGTCATGATCCAAAAGTAATGATGAGACTAGGACCCTGCTAGGGATAGGAAAGACTGTTCTGGCCTGAGCACTGTAGTCTGAGATTGAAATGGCCCCAGGAGAGCAATTCTATAAGCTTTAATGCATCTCTCATTGTGTCCATACAAAATGATTAATATTATGAATTCTTATATGTTTGCTGGCTAAGGAGAAAAGAAACACATTCATGGGACTCCGCCCTTGGGTGGATCCTCCTGCTGAAAGAGAATTAAGTCCTAGGAGAAGCATCCCCTGAGGGAAAGGAACCTTACCCAATTGCTGACCACACCTATGTGTATGCCCCAACCCCCTCATGCTGTGGAGATTTAACTAGGCCGTAAGTAAGAGTGGGTTGGGGGCCAGATCCACAGATCGAGAGAGAGACCGAAAGCCGGGAGAGAGGCAGAGAGAGAGAGAATGAAGTAGGATGGGGGAGAAGGAAGAGGAGGAGAATCAGAGAAGAATGGAGATGGACATGAAATAAACCAATCGGGCAACCAGTTTGGCCTCCGTTCGTTCCTTCCTTCACCTGCTTTGCCGCCAGCGTTCTTCTTCTTTTTATTTTTATTTTTACACACTCGGTAGCTTCCCAGGCTCTCTGAAAGGGATGGAGGAATCAAACCCAGGTTGGCTGCATACAAGGCAAATGCCCTACCTGCTGTGCTGTCGCTGGAGCCCAGAAAATGAATAATAAAATAAAATAAAATAACATTTTTTCTACTATATATTTGCAGTACACTTACTTAGAATTCCAGAACAATATTAAATAATTCTGAGGTTAAAAGACACCTGTTTTAATCTCTAGTTTTAATTGTATCATATCTACGCTTCAGCATTATGTTGTTAATTAGTGGTTTAATTTAGATAGTCTCAATAATATAAAGAATTTAATTCTTCTCTTATTTTCTTGCTGAAAGTTTAAGATATCAGAACTGAATATTGCATTTCATCAAATGTTTTTCTAACTTCTATTGGTTATACACATTTCTATATGTACAGCATATTCATATTAATAAACATAAAATTAAATGGCAAAATGAAAGAACAAGCAACACAGCTCCATGATCTGTGTGAGATTAAAAAAAATGTTTGTTTAGGGGTTGGAGTGATAGTATAATAAGGAAGGAGCTTGCTTTGCACAAAACTGGTCCAGGTTTAATCCCTGATGCCCAATATGGTCTGGTGAGCACCACCAGGAGGAATCTCTGAATGTGGAGCCAGAGTAAGCAGTGGGCACCACTGGGTCAACCACCCACACCAAAGTCTGTTAGGAGAAACTGTGTTAAATTATAATCCTAGATTATATAGGATTATATAATTATATATTATATATTTTTCAAATACTAGCACTGTAGCACTGTCATCCCATTGTTCATCGATTTGCTCAAGCGGGCACCAGTAACATCTCCATTGTGAGACTTATTGTTACTGTTTTTAGCATATCAAATACATCACCGGGAGCTTGCCAGGCTCTGCTGTGCAGACGGGATACTCTTGGTAGCTTGCTGGGCTCTCTGAGAGGATATAATTATATATATATATATAATATATTTGTGTAAATATGCAAACCTCTGGGCTGGAGCAATAACACAGAGAGTAGGGCATTTGCCTTGCATGCAGCCAACCCAGATTCGATTCCTCCGCCCCTCTCGAAGAGCCCAGCAAGCTACTGAGAGTATCTCGTCCCACACGGCAGAAACTGGTAAGCTACCCATGGTATATTTGATATGCCAAAAACAATAACAACAAGTCTCACAATGGAGACGTTACTGGTGCCTGCTTGAGCAAATCCTTGAGCAACGGGATGACAGTGACAGTGACAGTGATGCAAACCTCTTGTAACTGGAAATGGCATTCATTTTGTAGATTTGATTGTGTACACTGAAGGTAGTTTTAACTCACCATTTTACAGATTTTGAAACATGTTCCATGTTTATAATAAAGGTATATATCTCAATATTCTTTAGATTAAAAATGTTTTCTTTAATAAAATAACATTTGGAAGCTAGGTCATACTTTTCAGGGGGGACTGAAAAGTATATTTCTGTCAAGTTTCCTACAAAAAGGTGCTTTCATATTCTATTGAAATATGTAGTATATTTGGAGGTCCAGAGCCAAGGTACAGTAGATAGGGCACTTGCCTTGCACAGACAGATCTGGGTTCAATTCCTGGCTCCAAACACAGATGGGAGTGTTCCCTGAACATAAAGCTAGGAATAGGTCCTGAGTATAGCCAGGTGTGTCCCCAAGACAAAACAAAATAAAACAAAATTTATGCCCTTCACACTTAAATAGCTGATCCGTAATGTGGATAGTACTAACTGGATAAATTATTGCTGTTATTAATTATTGCTATTGTTAATTATTATAAAGTATTGATTATTAATATTCATAAAGATACACAAGTTAAAATTTCACAGTACAATAAACACAATGCAATGAAATACATATTGACATTTTAATGTGTTTTTACGTTTTTAGGGTTTTCATATGTTTTTATGTGTATGTTATATTATGTGTTTTTATGTGTTGTAATTATTATGGAGACTTCATTACAACATAGCAAATATATAGATTGCATGTCCTTTTCTTCCAAAAGGAATCATAACGTTATGCTTCCCAAAACCATCCCACGGGAGCCTGAGCCAGGCTGTTCCACTCCAGGTGCCACAGAGGGGGGGTGAGTGAGACACATCCCTGCCCCCAAGGACCCAGTCCCAGAAGCTAAAAACTTCCAGAACCCAACTGCTTTCATGCCACATGCTCAGATTGAGCCTCACCTGTAAGTGAATCTATTCCTGGACTGTATTACAATACTTCAAACCACACACACTACCCGTATTACAAGATTACCACACCATACCTGATAGTGTTCAAAATCAGATACTACCAATCTTAGAGGGAAATATACATTTTTTACAAGCATATATATATGTATATACGTATGCATATATAAATATATATATATATAGCACACAGATTTAACCTTTAACAACATGTTAGCGATCTTTTATAGAAGGGCTTAAAGAACCCTGGGTGAAATATAACAATCCCACACTCTTTCCTCTCAGGTTACTTTTTATAGCATTTTCAGTGGTTTTCCATAACAAACAATACAAATATATATATTTTTGGTTCTTCTTTGGGTCAGGGATTGGGGTTAAGGACGAAAACATCCGAAATATGGTGATGGGAAGGTATAATGGTAGTGGGATTGGTGTTTGAATATTAAATGTAATATAAATATTGTGAGCTACTTTATAAAGTAAAAAAATAATAAAAATTAGTAAACATAGCATGAAATTGTTTATTATCATCAGTGATACAATTTAGAGTCCTTGAAGAAATATAAAATATCTTTAATTCTTTCATATTCAACTTCCACTTGAGCAACTTTTATCAATGCAAATATTTCTCTTTCTGTTATTTCCTAGTACATAAAGGGTGACGCGTTTATTTTATGTGGGCTGAACTACTATTTCTTCTGTTCGACCTCTACTTTCTCACAGCTTTTACCTTGGAACATTTATAAATTTAAATTCTTTCTGTCTCTCTGTAAGGTATTTCTATTTAAATTTTTTTTGTTCTAACTACACAACCCCAAAATGTCTTTCTCAAAGATCAAGAACTTGTCTTTCTGAGTGTAATCATCATTGGAACCCCTGTTTCTGAGTTTTTACGGAGAATAAGAGCTTAACTTCAGAATCACTTGGACCCTTGTTGCAGGTTGTAAAAGCTTCTGGTAATGAAGGTAGGGGAAGTTGTTTTTTCATTTAGGTAAAGCCAATTAAAAAAAAATAAAGGCCTAATAATAGAGAAAGCCATTTACAATTCTGGAATGTCTTAACATGCAAGGCACATTGCATTAATCATCCTTCTGCCCAAAGACCTCCATTATTCTTCTATTCTTCTCTAGTTCATGGACTCTTACAAACCCTTCTTCCTTTAATATCAGTGGAATCTGCCTGAAGACATGCCTTCACATTATCGCCAAGTCCTAGAAATAGTTTTTTGAAAAGCAGCTTTTGAAGATTCATCTTGTCCTCTTTAATATGTAACAAACAAGCATTCAATAAACTTAAAATTTTCTCACATTAGGTTCTAATGACTTTTTACGAATTATTGATAAAATATTTCTTATTTGGGATTTTCCTACCCTGTATCTATCATGACGACTTCTGGCCAATATGAATTTTTTACCAAAATAGAACCACATTTTTCTTTGAAAACATGAGCATTTGAATTCTTTTTAGACTTCATAACAATGTTAATCATCTATCCAACATCATTTCTCATATTACAAAACTAAAACTCAAATTAATATACCATGGTACAGTGCTACTCAAAGAAGACATGTGTATTAGTAACTTAAAGAGAGAAAGGTGGATATGAAGAATTTCAGACCCCACTAAAAAACTAATGACCCAGAAAATGCAACTTCATCAAAAGAACTTGGTGATTGATATGCACTTTGAAACATAGAAAGCTTTTTTTTCCTCTATTAAGATAAGCTAAATCAGTGTAATCTGCATGGAGACTAGAAGAATTTTTGCCAATAACTAATAATATTTAAAATAAGAAGTGTAATGAAATCTTAAAGATAAACTGTGTGCTATTCTCATTATGATTAGAACGTAATGTGTAAAAGTGGCACTAGGAGTTCAGGAAGAAGGTGTGGAAAAGCTTATGCACATCTACATA
Organism: Sorex araneus; assembly: GCF_027595985.1. Classification (NCBI taxonomy): domain Eukaryota; kingdom Metazoa; phylum Chordata; class Mammalia; order Eulipotyphla; family Soricidae; genus Sorex; species Sorex araneus. The sequence goes on along the minus strand of NC_073303.1, from coordinate 188,698,292 downwards.
TTAAGCAGTGAGGGCTTAACTGTTGGGAACTGCCATAGTCTAGATGCATTCTTATCAGAAGCCGAGGCGTGCCAAAATGGGTTAGTAGACCTCCTGGATCATAGTCTTTAAGGAGCAGAGGGGCCATGAGTGTGCGGCTGCTATCTCCTGTAGTTTGTTTTTATTATTGAAAGCAAATGCTAGGATTAACAGACTTGATTTATAACAAATAAGAAAACATGTTCTAGCAGATCCAATACATTTCCTGCAAATTAATTTTTATGGATGTGGCGATATGGATCCCTTCAAGCAGTGCTCAGGCAGTATGGGGACCCTTGGTGTGAATGCTTTGCCTCCCAGGACAGCCAGAGTGCTAGGGACTGAGGAGGTGGTCCTGCTGAGGCCTTGCGGTGCTGGAGATTTCACAGGTCATTTTACTTGTTTGACACGGTCCTTCAGGCAAACCCATTTGGCTGAACCCTGGAGAAAGACAATTCCTAGTGTGTGAAAGTAAAGCGTGATGCATAATTTAAGTTTGAGTTCTAGAGAAATTTGGCAGCAAGGATTCCAATCACAGAGCAATCTCACAGGGAAGGAAGGTGAGCTATGAAAGCATGGAATTGAAAAAGAGGAGTTGATTGGGTAAAAAAAAGAAAACTCTCACCTGGGCATGGAGCAGCTCTCATTCCTAAGGTAGATCTGAAGCTGCTTGGGAATGACTGAAATCCTACCCCAGTACCCAACTATCAGCCACTTGAGGCCAAAGGTGTGCTGCCGGGGGAAACTGAGGACCCATCCCCCAACAAATCTGTATAAGAACAAGAGTGAGTTTCCTCTCTCTTTCTGTCTCTACTCCAGGGAATAACTTAGGTACTCAGCCATGGCACTGAGAAAGAACTTTATGCAGATATTTTACATAAATCTGGGTTAAATAGATGGCAAAATATGGGGTTGCTGAAGCAGAGAGGGAGTCTGGAGTTCTCTCTTTCTATTTGTCTGTCTGTCTGTCTGTCTGTCTGTCTGTCTCTCTCTCTCTCTCTCTCTCTCTCTCTCTTACTCTATCTCACTCTCATTATCTCTCTCTCCCTCTCCCTCTCGTTTACTGGACTAGTCTCCTCTGACACACTCCAACTAGTAACACTGAATATCAGAATTTTTGACTTCCCCATTACCTCACCGCACTCTACTCTATACTACACCCACAGAAACAAAGGAAAACCCTAGCCACTCAAACTTCACTATATCACTTTATCACTGTCATCCTGTTGCTCACCGATTTGCTCGAGCGGGCACCAGTCATGTCTCCATTGTGAGACTTGTTGTTAATGTTTTTGGCATATCAAATACGCCACGGATAGCTTGCCAGGCTCTGCCATATGGGTGGGATACTCTTGGTAGTTTGCCAGGCTCTCCAAGAAGGATGGAGGAATCAAACCCGGGTTGGTCACTGTCACTGTCACTGTCATCCCATTGCTCATTGATTTGCTTGAGCGGGCACCAGTAGCATCTCCATTTTGAGACTTGTTGTTACTGTTTTTGGCATATTCAATACGCCATGGCTCTGCCATGTGGACGAGATACTCTCGGCAGCGTGCTGGGCTCTCTGAGAGGGACAGCAGAATCAAACCCGTGTCAACAGTGTGTAAGGCAAATGCCCCTACCAAATGTTATTGCTCCAGCCCACTCACTAAAACTTCAGGGTACTTTAATGCCATAACATATTGAATAAATTTTCTAATGAGATTGACTTCAGCTTCATTACAGTGGATGTGTCTACTGAGTCAGTACTTCTGCTATAGAGGCTAATTTCACCCAAAGGCCTAGACAATTATTTTTGTATACTTTTGCTCTGGGCATCGATACTGAGATTTTTTTTTATATCAAGTGTATTTTCGTACCATTTTCTATAGTGAATTTTAAAAGCCAGGCTGAATAATTTTATATCATCTATAAATGTCAAAAACAAACTTCTACCTAATTTATGGCAAAGATCATGAGTAAAACACTTACCAATGAGAAATTATACTTTCCATAAAGGTGACAGTGAATATTATTTCCTTTTTACAAGTGACCTACTAACTAGAGATAACAAACATCACTGACAGAGAAATTATCTTTACTCTAATAATAGCATATATAGAGAGAAATTCTTTGTTCACTACTCACACTATCAGTTTCTTTATACTCAAATATGTCAGAGGAGTTAAACTCCTCTGTAGGTGAATATAATTATAGAATATAAAAAATGACAAATATAATTTCAAAGATATGAGCAACAAGACTAACATTTTCTTTCTATATAAATTCGATTTTCAGTGTTCCAAGTAGAAATAAAGAATCCTTACTTACTGTAGAGGCCTCAATAACTAATACATGCACAATATCCCTCTTTGATCACTTTAATCCCAACATGGTAGACCACTGACACTCAAACTTGCTACATACTTGCTCATACTTGCTACATACTTGCTCAGACTTGCTACAGTCCTAAAATCCCAAGTACTGCTTTTCTTTAGAAGCTTTCTTTTAGTTATCCTTTTGACAGAAGTGGGTCTTCAATCTGTGCTTAGAGATTGGGGTCACTTGCCATGAGGATCAAATATGAAAGAAAGGACCCTACCAGGATTGCATCTAGCAAACCTCAAGAGAATCAGGTTATCTCGAGTAGTATTTGGGGGACCACACAGAACCTCAACAGGATGGGGCACACTTAAACACTGTCCATTTTCCTCAAAACCTGTTTTTCTCTCTTGTACATTAAAAACATTCATCTTATGACCTAAGGGATAGTCTTGGTGGTAAGACGCTTGACCTTGCCTGTGGCCAGCTTTAGTTTGTTCAGGGCCCGGCAAATGGTTTTCTGAACATGACCAGGAGTGATCACTGAGCACAAATCAGGAATAAGCCCTGAACACCTCTCTCCTGCCCTCAAAAAATAAGTTTTATCTCATTCCCTTAGGGAAGTTTTGAATGCTGTGATTTAATAAATGATCCTTATATGAATTCACATTGCACCTGGTTCTTGGACAACTGTCTTGAAACCATTTTGCATGTGGAATAAGGCAAAACAAAGGAATAATGGAATATTTCTGAAATGAAGTAATTCAAAAATGCAATGCAGATATCGAACACATGATTAGTTGGATTATTAATATACATTTCAGATTTCTAATGTCCTATATTTTGATTTTGGGATTATAATGCCTCTAACACAGGGGCTGAGGTGAGAAAGCTGGTGGTAATGAAGAGTGGATGAAGGTCACAAAATGTCACATAAGACAATTTTCCACATAAGATATGCCCAATATTCCTCTTTGATCACTAATACCCAACATGGTAGACTACTGACACTCTCAAACTTGACATACTCGCTACAGTCCTAAAATTCCAAATACCACTTGTCTTTAGAAGCTTTCTTTTAGTAATCTTTCTTTTAGTTATCTTTAGTTATCAACCAATACTGGGTTGGTGGTCCAGTGACATGGCATATGAATTTTATAATTTTCAACACTATTGAAATATATTATTTGAATTATAATCCTTTTTAAAATAAAACAAAATCTGGAAGAGACTCCAAAGAAGGAAAGAACAATATTATTTTTGGTTATTAGTATAGTTTTTATTTCCAAACCAATCCAATAGGTTAATGAAGTAATAAAGGAATGATAGGAGTAATGATGATAGAAGTAATGAAGTAATGAAGGGATGATAGGAATAGTTAGGTGATAAGAAATTTCTGTTTTCTGAACTTCCAAGAACATATAATAGAAATGATTCAAAAATTAACAATCTGGAGGAAGCTATCTTACTTCACTAATGCATAATTTTTTATCAAAATATCTTTATTTTAAAAATAATTTATTCTAATTTCATATTTGAAGAGTTATCAAAATAGCCCATTTTAGATTTGAGCCATGAATGATAAGTGATATAATACCCCATTAGAATCATTTGTAAAATCAAAATATTTAAATTCATAAATAAAAACATGCCACTAATTTTCAAAATAATTAAAACTGAGGTTCAAGTATAGGTCCATAATGCATTCTTTAAAAATTGGTAGCTGGAGTTGGAGCTATAGCGCAGCAGGTAGGGCGTTTGCCTTGCACGTGGCCAACCCGGGTTCGATTCCCAGCATCCCATATGGTCTCCTGAGTACTGCCAGGAGTGATTCCTGGGTTCAGAGCCAGAAGTAACCCCTATGAATCTCCAGGTGTGACCCAAAAAGCAAAAAATAAAAAATAAAATAATAATAATAATAATTGGTAGCTAAAATAATTCAATATTTATCTTTAAGTATTCATTAACTTGTCACATAGGACACAATGCATTTGATTTGCCAAAATATTTATAAGTAAGTAGAAGAATATAACTTATATTTAAAGAAGATAAATATGTACTTATAGCTTGATTAATTTATATAATTGCTGTAAATATTCTGACCTTATATGGAGCTAAATTACGTATCAGAAACAATTGACATATGACACACTCATCATAAATTATACTGAATCTTCCAATATGTGATTAAACTACATAATTTAAACATATTATGATTTATTAACCCATAATCTCTGAGGATGGAACACTTCATTTCAATAGCTCAATAGAGTAATAATCATGAATCAGATGGTTTTAAAACAAATAGAAGTTTAGTTGCTCCATAAGGAGTGCTCATTTTTATATCACTGTGATCTAGATCATACTCAGGGGAATTAACCAAATATACTCCATTTTAGTTATAGGATCTATAAACTCACAAGGAGACAGAAAAAGAAAGAAAAAGAGACAGAACAAGAGACAGTCATGTCTTTGTTACCATTTATAACTGAACAAATATTACTTTAGTATCAGGAAAGACAAAGTTATTTATAAGTGCCACAACAAACATCCTTTTACTATTTTGAGAAAATATTTTTAAGGCAAATTTAATTTTTCTTATATCGGTTTTTCACTGTAAAGAATTTTGTGCTTTAATTTATTGCTGCAAGGTATGGAGGTTTTCAACTTAGAGATTATAAAATAGTCTCTGAAGTTAAAACATTTTAAATATATGAAGGAGAAATACAAAAATCCATGTTTTTAAACCACGTATGATAAAACTTTAAGGTTGCACTTCCATAAACATCTGCTCTGACTGACATCTTGAATTTAATTAGTCTTGGGGGTTTATGTCTCTGTACTGAAAATAGTTTTATAGTTTTGACATTTAATTTTGCTTCTCTTTTGTAAATGTCTTCTAAAAAAGAGAATCATTCCGTTGTTATTCAACATCTGTTGTAGTTAAACTATAAGAAAAGTACACAGACTAATTTCATTTTTGCTACAGAGTTCCAATTAATGCAAATTTCAATGACATTTTAATGAACACTTTTATAAAATGCACTTTTCACATAAACCATAAAAATCAATGGATATATTAGTCCTAGATTTACACAGAAAAAGTTCTAAAATTAATCAAGAAAATTAGAGAAAATTATTCCTATTGAAAAATAAGGAAGGAACATGGATGTGGTATAAATATATCTTATGTATACAAATCTCTGGGTTTAATTCTAGGTGTTTCATAACCTCTAAATGGTACTATGTGTGGCCCCCAATAGCAATTGAATAATAGTAAAATAAAATAGTTGAAATATACTTTTGTTTTCATATTAAACTTTAAATGAATATATGTCATAGGATCTTGATATATAGTTGAACTCGCGTAAAAAATACATGAAGACAAATAATGTATGTCTGCATTCATTATATTTAGATGTATAATATGATTTGTAATTGCATCTGAATTATTTTTATCTCTGAGCATTCTACTTTCATTCTGAGCACATGATATTAACTGATTGGCATATGATATTTTAAATAAATTCTTATTTATTTAGCTACAGACTACTTTACAATAAATATACATGTTATGATATTATGGGATCTTTTTATTAAAAATGTTGTGTGTCAGAAAAGGTATTAATCAAAGATTAATGTAAAATAAAAACCAAGTCCTTTAACCAGGTTGTAATGACAGGACAATACCGATTAAAAAAAAATTAGGAGGAATCATATAATATTGATGTATTTGGGAAAATAATGAAAGTTCTGCCTGATATTCAGAAAGAAAAAGACCTCATATGTGTAACTAAAGTGGTATGTGTCTATTTTTCAAAAAATGAAAACTAATATATTTATCATCAAATATTCTAATTTTCTATTTTTGCTGTAGAGAATCATTACAACTCAGTTGTCTAAAACAACAGAAATTTATCTTGTCATTGTGGGGACCAGAATTTTGAAATCAATACCAATAGTTTGCAACCATGGTATCAGGAGGCTGCATTATCTCAAGAGAATTTATATTTTATTTTTTCCAGCTTCTTTTGGCTACTGGCATTTTCTGATTGGTGACCATATACCTCCAAGTTCTGCCTCGACCAATTATTTTCTATTCTTCCATCTGTCAATTGATCTTTTGCCTTTCTCCTTATAAAAACACAACTGTATCTAGAGCCCACACTGTTAATCCAGAAAAATCTCCCTATCTTGAAATTACTATTTTGGAACAGCTGCAAAAATATTTTTTGCTATTAAAAATTGCATTCACAATTCCAACATTCACAATATCCCAAGTATTGCTGGATGGAACTCCTGTGGTCCCTGATCTCTAAACACACACACACACACACACACACACACACACACACAAACACACACACACATTTTAACATATGCACATTGATTAATTAAAGAACATTTTGATTATCAGTGGCTCAGAAGTAATATAGGCATTTAAGAAGTGGAAGAGGAATCCCTGACATGCAACATGAGGTCAAGAGTTTCATCCCATTTTGAAAAAAAGGAATCACTAAAACAAGTATGTACACATGGTTTACACCGAAATGAGTGTGATATATTTAATATTATATATATAATATTTTAGTTTTAAAACTCATTAGCTTACATAGCATATAGAGTGTCAAGCATAATCATTAGAACAATTTTAAAATATCATTGGTTTATTCACAAATATTAGCTAATTTTCGTTCCACACACAGCTAATTTCAAAAGTAGAAAGCACATTATAATTGTGAATGTTTCACAAAATTTTCATTATTGAATACTGTGAATATATGTAAAACAAATTATAATCTAAACTGTCAGCATTTGTTTCAAATGTGTTATGAATTTTAATAATTAAATACAATTTTTAATATTAACACTAAAATTATAACATTATTTTAATATTATTCAAACATGAGTTTTCTGATGTTTTCCTTGATCAGAAAAATATTAATTCAGCTCTTAGGACTTTTGTTTCCAAAATCAGAGAGAAGATAAGAGAAAAAAATAGAGGTGTTTCACATTTTCTATTTGGATTGACAGATTTATGTTTAATAAATTGCAATTATTTATAAGAACTCATATTAGACTATCCAGATAGAAGCTTTCTAAAAACATACATTGTTACATTGCCCAGTCTTTGTTTCATATCAATATATAATTCACTTTTCTTAAACATTGACATTATAGCAACATGACATATACTTAATGAGAGATAAAAGTGATATGTTTTTCAAGAAATACTATTTCGACTGTTTCATCACTTCCACAAATAGAAAAAGTGTGTTGGGGGAAATTCACATATTTTGACACAAATACAAATTTTGGAAAAAGATGATCATAAAATTAAACGCTTATGCTTGCAAAATGAACCTTGACAGAATATATGAACCATACAGATTTCACTCTATTCTGTCTGATGTTAATAGAAATATATAGAATTAAAATAGATAGTAAGTATTCATTATGACTTGAAGGGTTGACAGAATGCAAACATTGCAGTTACGGATTATTAATAATACATGAATTATTAATGCATCATTTTACTTATATAATTTGCTTATTATTTATTTTTATAAATATGTAGTTAGGTGGAAAATTCATTATAATTTATATGAACAGAAAAGGTTTATAATTCTCCATTTTAAACTTCTATTCAATCTTAAGAATTAAAAATCATCATTTCAAAAATGGAATATTTTATATTCAATCCAAGAATGTATTCATGCAATAACTTAAAAAATGTACTAATATATAACATACTTGAATTATGTTACTTAATTTTCTATATGAGAAAATGCAGTATGTGCAATGGAGAAATAAGGTTACCATGACAACCATTTATTTTGCGAAGTCAAAAATTATTTTATAGAAATATTCCATGAAATCTAGTCTTTAATTAGAAGTGTCCCCAAATGTTATAACTTGTGTAACTTCTCATTTTAAATTTATTTCATATGTAGGTGAATACTTCTATCAAAATAATATTATTGGTTCCTATTATTATATCTCATATTGCAGTATTTACTAAGAAAATACCTGAAAATGTCAATAGGTAAATAAAATAAAATTATTTTGTCAAAGAAAAAGGTCTTCAAGGAATACTTTTGAATAAAATATTAATATTTATTGAAAGTTCCTTTCAGAGTATCAAATATACAATAACTTTTAAAATTATACTTCACTGTCACTGTCAAAATGTTGATCATGGATTTGCTGGAGCAGGCCCAGTAATGTCTCCTCCATTCGTACTAGCCCTGAGATTTTAGCAGCCTCTCTTTACTGGTCCTTCCCAACAGTGCTGTTAGAGGTTCTTTCAGGGTCAGGAGAATAAGAGTCATCATTGTTACTGTATTTGGAGTATAAATACACCACCGGGTGCTTGCCAGGCTCTCCTGTGCAGGCAGGGAAATCTGGGTAGCTTGCCGGGTTGTCTGAGAGGGAGAACTACAGTATAAGAGGTTGGGAGCTTCCAGGAGCTTGGTTTTATAGTCTCTGTATGTTGGCCGCTGATAGGATTACATGGTGCTGGGGGGTTGTTTGTGGGTGTGACCACCTAGCTACTGTAAAATGGGGGATTTGGGCGAAAGACACCCAGTCCCGATCCAAGCAGGCTAGGAGATCTCAACCCCAGGTCCCTAAAACCCGGTTTCATCTGCCAGTTGCTTCATGCGTGAGGTGCCATGTAATCCCCAAAATACATATATATATTTTTTTAGAATACAAAAAAATTATACTTATAGGCAATATATTGCCACAATTGAGTTCAATAGTTTTAATATACACTAGCAACATAACTGTAAAAGCACATACATTAATTTTGTGGAAGTTCTTTTAATCTCAATTATATAAGTAGCTGGAACTTATTAACATTTTGTTAGAGTGGATTATTAAATTTCTTATTAAAATCCTATTATAAGACTATAAAGTTTTATTAAGATATTCCTCTTAAAATCTCTCGTTTCTTGTGTGTGAACAATAGCCTTTTGAAAGAAAATTGAATTCGTTCCTTTACAAGAATATTGCAGGAGTTAAACGACTTGCCTTGCATGGACCCCAACTTTATCTGATTCCAAACACCACATATGTTTCCCCAAGCACTGCTGGGAGTGATCTGAGCACAAAACAAGAGTCAACCCTGAGTGCCTCTGGATGTGGCCTCCAAAACAACAAAACACAAACTGTGTTTCCATCTGGCTACTGACAACCTTCTCAGCAGAAACTCTACAGGCAGCAAATAAGTGACAATATGTTTAAAGTACTCAAAGATAAAGATACTTTACTTTCCAAAAATACTGTATTCTATAATACTTTTAGATAGTAAGAGAAAGTAAGATATTTATAGGCAAACAAATTTATAGGTATTTGCTGCTAGACTTCCTCTAGAAGAAATTTTGAAAATAAGGAATGTAAATCAAAAATCACATCACAGAATTGAAATAAGCAGATAAATAGAACTAGGAAAATGTTTATTACAAGTCCTCAATATTCATAATCACTTTTAATATCAGAGGACTGAACTATTCGATCACAGGTAATAAAGTGGGCTATCTACTTAAGCTGGAAGGATTGTAAATAGAGCTAAAATGACCATTGAAACACAGATGTCTTTTCAGAATTGTGTCTCTCAGCTCTCGGGTTACTTGTCATGAAGCGGTGTTGTTGTATAATGATGAAAGTTTAATTCTTAATATTTTGAGAAGGTTTCATACTGTTTTCTATATGGTAGAGTCCAGTTAACAGAAAAAAAAAAACTCAAGAAATTTAATGATCAATGGGATGATGGTGATGATGATGATGAAGAGTCCAGTTGCCATTTTCATGAACAGTGTGTGAGGGTTACATTCTCCACACATCCTCACCAGCACTAGTTGTTTTGTTTAGCTTGTTTTTATCTGTTGTGATTCCACACCTGGCTTTGATCAGAGCTTACTCCTGGCTCTGTGCTCAGGGATCATTCCTGGTGGTGCTCAGGTGATCAGGTCCCCCTATATAAGGCAAAAGTGTCTTATGTGCTCTACTACTTATCAGGCTATGGAAAAGTAAAGGTTTTATTTTTATAATACCTAGACTTTAATTTGTAAACACATTGGACAAAGGACAATTTTGTCAAATCAGATAGATATTGAGTGAACAGTTGTATAATTACATTTTTAACTTGCAAATTATTACCACCTGGATGCTTATCTAGCACAAAATATTTTGCAATAAATAAAAGGTAATATTGTGAACAAAATGACATAAACATGTCTTTAATTTCTACTTAACATTTTTACTTCATCCCAATTGAACTAGTCACCATTTCTCAAATATAGCTTTTTTCCTATGTGTGCTAAATTCTTCAATAGGAAAAGTGCCTATTTGAAAAACTTTTTCTCAAAGTATTGATCTTTCAAAGCTAAATTGGTGCCCTCGCACCAGTTTTGTTTTGCTTTTTTTAATCAGCATATATAGATTGTTGGAAAAGAAAAGATGGTTAGCCTATCTATGAGAAAAGGCACATACAACTTTCAGAGGAGAGCAATAAAAATATTTCCACACTTTTGTCCCCTGTACTTCAAATGGAAACATATGCTCTCAATTGTTTTCTGAGAAGTATTTGAAATCTACCGATTCAAAATAAGAGATCATAATATTAGAAAATAAACTGTCACTTTTAAGCAGTTTTATGAGACTCAAACGAGCCCTCTAGCCATTCTTGGCCAACTTTTCAGGTAGATTAATGCAAGGTTTGGGGATGGTCTATAGCTTGACCCTGCCCAAGATTTCCTGGGGCTACCCTACTGATGCTCGAAGACTATTAAGGTGATACCTAACGGTGCCTGTGAGCTTTTAGTTCTGGACTTGGCAATGGTCAGAAGTGAATGACCATTCATTCATATGCTACCAGGAATGAAACCTGAAAGAAACTCATATAAGGCATGTACCCCAGCCCCTATATGCTTTCTTTGACCCCCCCGATATGGTTTTTATATAAAAGTCAAATTAATTTTAAATATATTTCCAAATATTAATGAAAATAATTTAACTACTCATGGTCCATTCACATCATATCTAATAGAATTTATTTAATCTGTGAATAGTTCAGCTTTGTAAAATTATATAAATATGTAATAGTTGTGAGAATTTGATCCCCTTAACCAAAATCTTTAAGGATGGGATGAGCCCCTAGGTTATATAGGTCTTAGAATGCAATGAGTTTGCAAAAGTGCACCCAGAAAAATTCACACAATGGGAAAGAATTAGAATGGATAACAATTATCAGCTGGCTGCAAAAATGCACCAGGCAAGTATGAAAAATATTGTCTAGGATCTTTTAGATGTAGGGGAAGCATGGACAACAATAGAATAGGAAAGTGTCAGGACTTTATGTTTTAAGGATGCCTTCTGATAGCCATGTTAAATACTCCAACCTCTGCTCTTCATGTATTTACTGAATGTCAATGTTCTCACCAACTCTTGGGAGCTGTGTAATTGGTGGAGGAGCGATATTGCATTGAATAAATGACCAGCCTTTGATACCACTGATGGCTACCAGAGTGAACTGAAGCTTGGACAGTCTCTGTGTTTGTCTGTCTCCTTATGTGTTTGTCTCATTCTCTGGGAACCATCCTTGCTGGATGGGAGTCAGTGGTGCCAATCTGATTAGATCTAGACAATAATACGGCAAGTTTCAGTTTTCATGTGTCATCAGAAGTTTCTCTGTTATTGAATATCTCTTGCTTTATTTCGAATTAAAAGCAAGCACCTACCAAAATAGTGAGCACATAGCAATCTAAGGAATGGACATCTTTCAAACATTTGTTAAAGAAAACCAAAAGTTGTTTTTCATGGTTCTTTAGTATGTTTTGTATTCAGAGTTGAAATTTTTAGACTAAAGAAACATTTAAATTTTTGTAAGAAAACACTGTGTATTGTTTATGATACTCTGATAAATGTGGCTCACAAAGAATATTTTATAAAAATCAACTTTAACACATTATGAAACAGGAGAATTGTAATGGAAGTACACTTCTGTCATTGATTTCATTAAAATTGTCAGTGCTTCATATGTGAATTTTATAACTAATTGCCAAGTGCTGATATTGAGATTCAAGGCAGAGTTGCAATTAGTTGCTAAGTATGATATCTATTTTTGCCACAAGATAGCACTTTATATTTTATTAGATAAAATTTTCATAAAAATTGATTTTATAGCTACTTAAATTCACTAAACTGCAATCCCTTTGTCTCAATTAACATACAAAAGTGTGAAGCAGAATAATTAAGTGACTTGTTCAAGGACACATGGAAAAGAGACATGCAGTGAGAATTCTCTTCTTGAATATTTTTAATTTAATATTATCATGAACTATTCATTGTTTCTTAACTACTTCAGGCATAAATTTTTACTTTAATAGAGATAGTGATCTTGGTGAGTTTTGAGTGCTATTTGCTTCTGCTTTATTATGCACGCATTTTAAATCTATACTATTTCATTATAATATTTATAACATACAAAATGACGAACCTTAAAGTACAACAGAATCTTTAAAACCATCTGTGTGTGTGTGTGTGTGTGTGTGTGTGTGTGTGTGTGTATCTGGCTTTGGAGTCTGCCTCAATACTAGCATACGATGAAAATGCAAAAGAAGCATAAGACATGGAAGGGCAGGAGAATGTATGTTACTCTCACTAATTCACTATTGCAATAGCTATATTTTATTCTTTGCTAACAACTGCTGATGCTGTTGATAAAATCCCCTGAAACTTGAGAAATATTGTAATTACTTTCTTCAAACTTCTAGACCTTCCAACTTTTCTCTCCACATTTCCCAAGGAAGCACGGACCTACAAAGAATATGGCATATAGATTGCTAAGGGAAAGACATACTTATTCTCGATGTCAACGGTGTCTCACACTGCTATCGAGTATATCCATAATTATCATCGCAGTCGTTGTACAATCTAGTTCAGTGCTGTGAGATGGCTTATGTTATATCCTCGCCTCAGTCTCTCCTTCCCATGATGACTCTGAATAACTCCCCCTGCCCCCCCCCCCCCCCCCCCCCCGCCAAGGAAACTATCACCAAGGCCCAGCCTCTACCCTGCCATTAAATTATCTAGACAGTCCCACAATGCTGGCATTCTTCGGTGAAAAATGACTTCAAATTACTTTGTAAACAAAGGTTCTCCTAAGATCTCTACACCTGAGAACTCCAGAAAGCTTTTTAATGCAGAGATTGCTAAATGAGACTTTTTTTTTAATTTGGCAGAAATATATACCTTTGGGGTTAATGCTTTATTTACATTTTTTATATAAGGATTTTCCAAGCTTCCGCATCACTTACTCTTAACTATTTTCTATCACAATAATGTCATTGTTCTAAAATAAAAGAACATCTTTTCAAGTTTAACTAGAACTTAGCATGCTGCATAGTAATAACTGCTGGACTTCTTTTTTAAAAAAAATCTGTTAATAGTAATATAATTAACTGTATATTTGCAGTTATGCGGGTAAGGATAGATATTGGTCAAATGGAATTGAAAAAAAATACATGGGTTTTGATGTAGGCAGGTAGATAGGGAAAGGCCCTTGGCAATGAAAATTGAGATTTAACAGAGTCTCTGGGAAGGAGACTCTTAAGACTTGCAGATTCAAGAAAACAAAAGACCCAAAGGAAACCATCAGTGGACCCTGAAGATAATGGACCCCTCCCCAGGAGGTTCCCCAAAGAAGGCCAGCACCACTCCCAACCTCCCTGGTGACCTTAGCAATGAACTTTTACCTGGAAAGAAACCCCATGTGGGTGGGGGCAGGTTGAAGAAACCCTGTAAAGGACACCTTGAACAAAGGAAGGGCGCGCATATGCTGCCTGAGCCCATGTGCTGCTTGCGCCCCGGTGGCTGAGCACATGTGTCGCCTGAGCACATGTGTCATCCGAATCTCCCCTCTTGAGATGTGTACTTTCATGCTTTCATACTTTTGTGTCTAAAGCTCGGTTATGTGCAGGGGCTTCCCCACCCTTGGAGAAGCCCGCGTTTTCTCCTGAGCGCATTATTTTCACTATTCTCTCTCCCACTTATCCCTTCCTCCTTCCCTTAGAAACCTCTAAATAAAATCTGTTTGCTTCACTGCTTGTCTACTCCTGAAATTCTTTTCCGCGAGCGAGACAAGAACCCAGTAACCCTGGGTCCCGGGTGTAGAGGCGGCTGAGGAGAAAGTGACCATCTTTCTCCTCCCCACTTCATTTAAGTCACCCTTGGGGCCAACGGATATCAGGTTTCATTGGCCTTTACCTCTAGTACATCTGTTTTCTAACATTATTATGTTGACGTCTAACCAATAAGTCTAGCCTGGACTGAGTATTCAAATGTTCAAATTTAAACAAAAGGCTAAAAGTAGACAAAATAGGTGATCAGCATCTACTCAATGCTGTTTTCCCTTGGAAAGCAATTTCTGAGCACAGGAATTTACTCTGGCTGTCTGGTATCAATCATATGTACATTAGGAGGAGTTAACTTTATTTCCCCTGCAGAGAACAAATGTAGCTCCAGGCACTGTTGCTCTGTCATTCATTTGGCTGTGCCAGTGTCTGTCCTCAGGCTGTATCTTCTTTGAGCAGGAATCTGTGAAGTCTTCCTGCAAACTTGCAAGAAACCACTAAGGCACTGCTTGCTGCAAAATCAGGTTCATATAGTTCTGATCTCATTATTACATGTCGTAAACGAACAATTTTAAGACTGGGGTGGTGGCATTTAGGCTGGACCTTCCTCTTTCCCAAGCAGGTTTCCAGAGCTCAGCATTTCAGAAACCCATCAAAATCCCAGGTTGTTGATGTCCTTTCTGGCTCCTAAAGCTGACTCCCTAAATTTCTGACAGATGTCACTTGTTCTGCAGGTGAGTTTTTCTGAAGATAACTAGATTTACCAGTGAAACCCCAGGAAAGTGTTTGTTTGTTTGTTTGTTTAATAAATAATAGTGATAGCACAGTGGTAGGGCATTTGCATTGCATGAAGCCAACCTGGGTTCAATTCCTCAGTCCCTCTCAGAGAGCCTGGAAAGCTACTGAGAGTATCCCCACATGCACGGCAGAGCCTGCAAGCTACCTGTGGCATATTCGATATGCCAAAAACAGTAACAAGTCTCACAATGAGAGACATTACTGATGTCCACTTGAACATATCGATGAGCAATGGGATGACAGTGACAGTGATTTATTTATTTATTTATTTATTGGTGTAGACTTTTCTATAATGGTGCAAGACTATTGTATGATGTATCCCTCTGTGCCACCATGCCGCATTCATTTTTTAAGGGAAGTGAACAACTCAACCTGGGAGAAATCATTTCTTCAAACCTTCTACAATCAAACAGGAGAAATCTATTTGCATACCCTTGATCTTCATTTTCAGTTATGCATAGCAGCACTGTTGCATAATATTTAGAAAGAGTATGCATACAAACATGAATATTTAGAGTTTTTATGTTCATATTGTACTTATGAAAGTTCAATCATTTGTCTCTTTTTAAAGTTAGTTACAAGTTCTTGCATTTTTAGTTTTCTCCAGTTAATTTCTGAGGGTTGTTTTTCTGTTTACTTTTTTGGGTCAGCCTGGTGATGCACAGCAGTGCTCAGGAGACCATATGGGATGCTGGGAATCGAACCCAGGGGGACTATATGGGATGCTGGGAATTGAATCCCCTGTTGGCCACATGCAAGGCAACAGCCCTACCTGCTGTGCTATTGTTCCAGCTCCCTTTTTTTTTTGTTTAATCCACTCTAGTAGACTTGAAAATATTTCAAGTTTGAGAAATTATTATTTTTTTTTGCTTTTTGGGTCACACCTGGCAATGCACAGGGGTTACTCCTGGCTCTGCACTCAGGAATCACCCCTGGTGGTGCTCAGGGGACCATATGGGGTGCTGGGAATCGAACCCGGGTCGGCTGCGTGCAAAGCAAACGCCCTACCCGCTGTGCTATTGCTCCAGCCCCCAAGTTTGAGAAATTATTGGTTTGAGTTTCAAGTGACTTTTTTTTTGTATTAAGGTGTGTGTAGATTAGAAAATTAAATTGTTTTCACTCAGCATTTCATTTAAGATTGTATTCATTTCAGTCTGTTGGATGTTTCTCCTTTTACTTTTTTTCCTTCCTTCCTTTTTTATTTTGTTGGCTCTTTGAGTCTGAGTCCTAACCAGCGATGCTCAGGAGTAACTCCCAGTTCTGCACTCAGGAACTACTCCTGGCAGGGCTCCGGGGAGACCATATGGGAGGCTGAGAATCGAACTCATTGTGGCCCTGTGCAAGGCAAACTCCCTCCTGGCTGTACTGTCACTCCAGCCTCTCTTTCTTCTTTCCTCTCAAGAAGTAGAGAAAAAAAATTAAGATAATGAATGATTTTATATTTTAATACTTAAAAGTAAAATATAGATATTATTGCCATATATTTTCCACTTTATATCAAATGTCAGTATGATGCAGACGAGGCAAAGAAGTCAGTGCCGGGCCTCTGTGATCATTCACGATTCGCAGGTTTTTCACTATTTTCAAGAATGAAAATTCTGAATAATAAAGATGCTCAGACTCAGGGCCTGATATTAGAAGAGTTTATTGGAAAGAAGTAGGAAAAAGAAGCTCTCCAAGTGTGGAGGAACTAAATATGGGATTAAGTTAAAAGGAAGTTTTGTGGGTACCCTTTTATTTATTTATTTATTTTGCTGTTTGGGTCACACCTGGCCATGCACAGGGGTCACTCCTGGTTCTGCACTCAGGAATTACTCCTGGCAGTGCTCAGGGGACCATATGGGATGCTGGGAATCAAATTCTGTGTGCAAGGCAAACGCCCCAAGTGGGTACCCTTTTAAAAGTTTCTTACATTCCTTATAGGTTGGCAAGGATTTACAAAAGATACCGGAGAATGTCAGGGATGTCTATCTAAAATAAATCTTTCCAGGCTTAATTACCCAATATCTTAGTTTTTCTGTCAACCTAGACTCCACAGCAGTTTTATGTTCCTGGTAACCCCTGGGCATGCTGAAACAGAACCTTGGGGGTAGAATGTGTGTTAGGTCCACGTGGGGGGAGGGGTGGAAGACGGAATATCTGGAGAGAGAAAACTGCGGCTTCCTCTTTCACTGGCAAGGGGAAACTGAGGCGTTCTTGTACAAATACTTAGAGTAAAAACTTTCAAATAATGTTGAAATTCTGCTGCTGCACTAAGTATTCATTCAGTGGTAATAACTTCTTGTCAGGGGATTATGGACAATGGAATGTCAATCATCTTTAGCTCTGAAAAATCAAAAACATTCCACAAAAGGGTAAATGGTACTAAGTACCCAGAGCAGTTCAAACTTCAGCTCATTCTTTTTAAATTATTTTTTCCATATCTTTTTCTAGAAATATTCATTTTTTTTGTATTTTAACATTACCTGAAGCCCTGTCCTTGGCTACTCTATATTTCATTATGCCTTTTAAAAAGTTCCTGAGCTCTCAACATAAAACTTTTCAGTGTGATTTAATTCCATGTGGATCTAATTTCAGTGACTAGTTGTGATGTGGAAAGATGTTCACCCATCTAATAAATCCTTACACAATTATCTTTAAAAACATTACTAACATTTTTATGGGAATCCAGTAATCTATTCCATGTCAACCAATAATCCATTGCTTGTAAAAATCTATTGATCCTATATAACTTTCATTTTATGTAGCTTTTACATAATAAAAAATTTAAAATGCTTTTGTTCCTAAAAATACTAATTTTTTGGAAGAATTTTATTTTTATTTCACTTTTTAAAATTTCCCTCCCAACATTTATTAAAGCACCATGAATTACAAAAATATTCAAAGTTGGGTTTTTGATATACAATGCTCCATCACCAACCATGTTACCAGTGTCAACTTCCCTCCACCTCTTTTTTTATTTTTATTTTTTTTTGCTTTTTGGATCACACCCAGCGATGCACAGGGGTTACTCCTGGCTCTACACTCAGGAATTGCTCCTGGAAGTGCTGGGGCCCCATATGAGATGCTGGGAATCGAACTCGGGTCGACTGCGTGCAAGGCAAATGCCCTACCTGCTGTGCTATCACTCCAGCCCCCCCCTACCTCTTAAGAAGAAATTTTAGAATGGACATTGTCAAAGGCCTTTAATCTTGAAGAATTTTAGAAAAATTAATTTGGCAGACTTCTATAAATTATTTGGAAATTTTATTTTATGATATGATAAAGATTATTTTGTTTTCTTGAAAAACATCTTTTACTTATGCTTCAGTAATTGTATAATATGCATAATGCACACTGCAGTTTTGAGAAAAGTCAATAAAAAATATTCATTTGACTGAATTGGAAGATATTAATAGGGAAGGTAGTCAATCTAATTCTTAGAGAGTTTAAAAGTATGCAATGTGATCCACTTATCTGTCCTTGGATATCTTTTTTGTTTGTTTGCTTTTGGGCCATACCTGACTTTGCTCAGGGCTTACTCCAGGGGTCACTACTGGTGGGCTTTAGGGACCGTATGGGATGCCAGTATTGAACTGGGTCGGGTGTGAGCAAGGCAAATGCCCTACACACTGTACTATCATTCCAGCCCCTAACTTTGGATGTCTAGGTTGATGCCACTTCTCAGAAAGATAAAAACACAAATTACTGTATTGCACAGGATAAACATCATCACTGTCCTATGGCTGCATACTTAAATTGCAGCTGGCGTAATTAAAAAATATTAGGATTAAAGAAACTAGAGCAGGCAGAACATATGCCTTGCATGCAGTCAACCTCAAAACCTCATATGGCTCCCAGAGCACCACCAGGAATGATACTTGAGTACAGAGCCAGGAGTAATCCTTGAACACAACTGGGTGTGGTCTTGAAACAAAATTAATTAATAACAAAAATTAAAATTAACATGGTTATCACATCACACTTTTGTGCAAGAAAGATGAATAAAATCTAGTTACACTATGCAGAGAGTGAATCATGTAAGCCCTTTTATTTTACCTTATTCTTGACTCCTTCATTGGAAATTTTAAGCTTATCTTAATCTAAATGAGTTTTTTATGTAAATTACTAAATTGACTTAAAATTTTGTACCAAAATGTTTGCTAGGACATGTATTTATATTGTGTTAAAGTATATACTTAATTACATAAAGAAAGCATTTTAACCACATTTAGCATGCCTAACTATGAATACAACTCCTTTTTTTTTTTTTTTTTTTTTGCTTTTTGGGTCATACATCATGATGCACAGGGGTCACTCCTGGCTCTGCGACTCAGGAATTACCCCTGGCGGCGCTCGGGAGACCATATAGGATGCTGGGAATTGAACCCGGGTTGGCCGCATGCAAGGCAAACGCCCTACCCCCTGTGTTATCGCTCCAGCCCCATACTCCTTTTTTTCATGCAGAATTCCATCCTTGAACACCCCATATTGTCATCCAAACAGCTCCAGGAATGATATCTGAGCACAGAGCCAGGAGTAAAACCTGAGCATAGCTAAATGTAGCCCTAAACAAATAAAACTAATTCCATTTATTGCAGTATTCGAACTGTTGGTTATATTTTGTTTTTTACAGCACGCATATCTTAAGTAAAATTTACTGTCTACAATAATTGTATCACATGTATTTTTACACCTTTGATTGTTTGTTGATAATATGTAGTTATTTATTTTTATATTCCTCTAATTGCAAACTATGTAATCTTTAATATTTAAATAATTTTATACAGTTAATATGTATGCCAAAAGCATTAACAAGACTCACAATGGAGACGTTACTGGTGCCTGCTCAAGCAAATTGACGAGCAACGGGATGACAGAGCTACAGTGCTACAGTTAATGTATATTTCATTCTTTATATTTTTTACTAATTTTGTGGGGCTGCTTACGATCGTAAAGCATGTAGGGTTTTTGCCTTGCACACAGCTGACCAGGTTTGATCACCAGTATCCAATATGATTCCCAAACATTTCCAGGAGTAATTCCTGAGTGTAAAGCCAGGAGTAAACCCTAAACTTCATGAGTCGTGGCCCCAAATCCAAATGAATAAATAAAATAAATTTTCTTTTTATTAAGATATGTATTCATTCTTTGAAATTAAATATTTTCTGGTATTGAGGTTTAACATATGATTTCTTTGCCTGAATTAATCTTGTGGTAGTGAATTTTAGTAATTTTTCAAGAATGCTTTTAATAATTATCTTGATGGGACAGCCATACATATATGCACATACCTGTACAAGTTATTCACATTACATTGTTAAACTTAATTTTAGAGACATAGAGATTACTTAAATTTGAAGAACCTTACAGTTAACGAAGAGGAAACTTTCTGATCAAACCTCAGATCCACATTAAGCACCATGCTGATTTTATAAAATATTTGATAAAATTTTAATAACGTTTTCAAGCTGTGATAAAAATATAAAAGTTTTAAATGTATTATCCACATGCTCCTTTGAGGTAATTTATATTTTGTGTATACAGAATAGCCTTTAAGATAAAAATAATTTTTGTACCCCCTGGCAATTTTCTTTTAATGATCCTAGAAGAAAGTCTAGTCTGAAAATTAGTTTTTTTTTTTCTGTTTGAAGAAAATGATTAATGAACCCTTGCTCTTTAAAATGTTTACTGGCCTGTTAGTTTACATCAGTGTGCTAAAAACTCTGTTCAATGTTAACTGCTTGTTATGCAATGATCTTGTATTGACAGCATAAATTTGAGAAGCACATCACTATTAATATTAAGTAAAATGAATAATACCCTTCTTATCAGTTTGATATTAGATCTTTTATGTTACACATTGCATATTTTATTTAGATATCAAAATGCCATCAATTGGTGCTGGGACCATGCTCAACCCCTGTCTGGTTTGCTGTACCACAGTCTCCCTGATGTTTGTGGGTAAACTCCTGGAGGACTGAGCAGTCCTAGGTACCTCCAGCACTGTGTCATATCCTCAGGCCTTGTATCGAACTTACTGGCCTGCTTGGTCAAGAATAGCCAGTTGACCTCCGATTCCTGATCACCACTTGAGTCTCCTAAATATATATAATTAGCAGCATTGGTGGTATAGTGGTGAGCATAGCTGCCTTCCAAATATATATAATCATGCACATAAAAATAATCTGTAAACTAGAGAAAAACATAGAATCAGTGAAGTATGTGGGGTTAACAAGAAAGGGAACCATACAGTTGAAGAAGGTAGCTGCAATCAAGTTACTCCTTCCTGGCTAACTTGCCATGATGTTTTCCGTGAGTTGTGGGTCCAAAGGTCAGGATACTGAAGTCTATACAAGCTCTGTTGGGTGTGGGCACTAAGGTCTTGGCAGGCACACTGTAGTGTCATTATTCAGGCATTGAACTCAGTCATTCTTCTTCTTTTTTTGCTTTTGGGCCACATCAAGCAATGCACAGGGGTTACTCCTGTATCTGCACTCAGAAACTACTCCTGACTGTGCTTAGGGGACCATAAGGGATGCTGAGAATCAAACCCATGTCGGCTGCGTGCAAGGGAAACTCATTGCTTGCTGTGCTATTTCTCCAGCCCAGCAGTCATTGTTCTTGTCCTGAGATCTGCTTCATCTTAAAGCATTGAAATTTAACCTTGGCACTGAATTTTCAGAAGCACTGCTTCTCAGACTGAGGTTAGATTGTGGTCTTCACAGAACATGGGGATATTACTCCAATCTCTATTTGAGTACCATATTTCTATTTTATATATAATCACAAAAAATAGTGTTCAGAAGATAACAGAGTGTGAAAGAGTTATTCAGCAAGGAATGATGAGACATATTCAAGAATAAATAACATTTTCAGGCTCTGAAGAATCTTCATATTACAGATAAGGAATTTTTACCATAGGGTCAGAGCAATAGCACAACAGTTAAGTAATTTTGGGGTGTGCCAAAAACTATTTTAACCAGTGCAGGCACTATTTCTAATAAAACTAGCAAAGTTTAACTTGTTCCAACTATAAAAAGGTATATATATATTTTTTAAAAATTAAATTTGCATAAAATTCATTATTATAATTTACTAATAGAAATTATGTATGTGCATAGAACTTTACATTATAAAATTAATTACTCTTTGTCATCAGTTCTGAATAGCTGATTGTATCTTCCCCAAATATTTTGTTTTGTCAATTCTTTTACATCCAGTCATCCAGTGGTTGCAATGAGTAGTATTGGTGTTTTTATCAAAGAGAATTGACAAAAGTAAAACAGTTAAAAATGTATCATAAATGTTTTATTCATCATTACTCCAAGTATATTTCTTCCATTTTATGCTCATCAGAATATAAAGTAATTTTAACTTTCCAAATTAGTTTGCATTAAGAATGTTTTACTTCCATTTAACAGTGTAATATGTCCAGTTCCGATGTGAGTTAATTTCAGAACATAATCTAACCTGAGGGCTGGAGCGATAGCACAGCGGGTAGGGTGTTTGCCTTGCATGCAGCTGACCCAGGTTCGATTCCTCCATCCCTCTCGGAGAGCCCAGCAAGCTACCGAGAGTATCCTGCTCACATGGCAGAGCCTGGTAAGCTACCCAGCATATTAGGTCTGCCAAAAACAGTTAACAAGTCTCACAATGGAGACATTACTGATGCCTGCTCGAGCGAATCAATGAACAATGGGATGACAGTGCTATAGTGCTTTATTTTCTGGAGGGTGCGCACCCAAGCAGTTTTCATGGGTCCTATGTGCCCTACAGCAGTTTTCACTGACCAGGTTAGTAGTTTGATGCAAATGCTTAAGGATGTGATGCTGCTTAATGCTGTGTATCTCCAGGTCTGCAAGGTGCAGTAAATGGAAGCCAGGTCTGCATCTTGCAATTCTGGCACCACGTGACTCCAAGAATGAAACCAAGGTTGGCTGCATAGTAGGTACACACCATAACTGCTGTACTCTCTCCCTATTCACCACTTGAGCTGATTGTAATATACAAATATCCCATTGCTAAGAGTGGGGCTGGTATAAAATACTCATTGGCATGCTATTATAAATTGTTTCCAACCTTTCAGACTGACATGAGTAACAGAGTGAAAGGATTTCCTGAAAGTCTTATTTATACTGTTCTAAGTCCTTTGCTACTGAACCTAAAAGGTACTCAACTACTGCGTATGCTCAGACTCCAAGTTTAGAATTACTTATGGCATGTTTTAATCAGTTGGCAAGTATATAAAAGATGAATTCTGAACATGTACAGAACTTAATTGTCACCAAAGACATAAAAACCTACAGTTATTTGACCAGTAATTGAAGTTTCAATAGCTTCAACATCCTACCTCAAAAAAATAAATGAATAAAATATAAAAATGGGGGTCTGGAGCAATAGCACAGTGGGTATGGCATTTTCCTTGAATGCGGCCAACCCAGGTTCAATTCCCAGCATCCCATATGGTCCCCTGAGCACCGCCACGGGGGGGGGGGGGGGTTCCTGAGTGCAGAGCCAGGAGTAATCCCTATGCATTGCTGGGTTTGACCCAAAAATCAAAAATAAAATAAAATAAAATAAAATAAAATAAAATAACATCCTACCTCATAGGTTGCCATGAAAATGCTCATTTGGCACCCTTGCTTCTGAAAATGATATTAATATGTAACTCACCAACAGGAGTTTGTCTAATGAAAAACTGGTGCACCAGTTCCAAGGAAAAACATTTTAACTTCAAAATATTCTTTGATTTTGACAGTTTATTTCATAATTAAAATGTTTTTTAAAGATCTGTTTCCAGCTGTAAATATTGACTATAAAATTTCATAAGTTTTCTACATTTCAAAATAGAAACTATGAACTAATGGCTTCAACACCATAATTAAGAACATATTAAAAATGAACGGAATTTGATTTGTATGAAAATCTGAGAATATTTTCTTCATTAACAGTGTTTTTTTTTCTTTTTGGGTCACACCCAGCGATGCTCAGGGGTCACTCCTGGCTCTGCACTCAGGAATTACCTCTGGCAGTGCTCAGGGGACCATATGGGATGCTGGGAATTGAACCCGGGTCGGCTGTGTGCAAGGCAAATGCCCTATACGCTGTGCTATCGCTCCAGCCCCAATTAACTGTGTTAAAGTACAAATTTTTCCAAGATTTTCCCAACAGTACATTTAAGTTAAAATATTCTGAATTTTACTTAAAAAATACATTTTTTGTTTGGGAAATTCTAGTTCTGTTTAGTCTCTTTGATTTAAAGATAGATACTCCTCTTAAGTCCAATGAAGTAAAAAATACCATTATTTTTTGTCAGATATTTAACTAAATTTACTTCACTTTTGTTTATATATGTCAAATCACCTGCTTCTTCAGCTGCTTTTACCTAAAAATAGTCAACAAATGCTTTTTAAAATATATTTTAAAGAATTCTTTTTACTTTGAATTTATATCACATAACCACAAATTCAGGTTCTAATATTATACCACACATATAAATACAATTGTAATTGGTCCATACCCTGCTTGAGCTCACTCAATATATTCTGAATTGACTTATCAAGGAGGTAAGGAAGGAAGGAAGGAAAGAAAAAGAGAAATAAGTCAATGCTAAGAGTTTAACTGATTCATTAAGGGAGTCTTTTGAACACAAATTCATTTACAACACAGGTGATAAACTTTAATCTGTGAAGAAAATTTAATTTAAAACTTTGACTAATTGAATTTTATATTGACTATTTGAGTACATTTTATATTAGGCTGATGGCCTAGTCAATCTAACTCATTGCACATTTTTGTTTTGTTTTTCTTAGTTATATCTAAAATACTATTCACATGATTTTTTTCTAAGCTGTTACTCATTTTTTTTAATGTGATGGAATTTTAAATTGCATTTAAATTGCTACAAGATGATAATAGACTATTTCTGAGCACTGATCATTTTTACTTTTAGTGTTATATTTTTGCTTCAGGTGAGAAATTTGACTTTATACGTAAACAGAATATCACCTCCTTTATATGTTTCAATTGCTAGTTTTGCGGGAAGTCAAGTGCTTTGGATATTATCAATTTTTGTAATTCTTAAGTTTGGAATAAAATTGCTTTTAACTACGTTTGTTTAACACAATTCTTTATAACACATTTATAACACATTCCAAGCACAGAAAATATATTCTTTCCCCCCATAAAAAGGTAAATTGAACTGAATAGGTCAAATAAATGAAACCTAATTAAATAGACATGCAATACAAAACCAAGTTTGTCTATATCTCCCGTATGATACTTCTTTCAGAAAAATCTTTCAGGCTTCTGTATCTCTCATCCTTTTCATAACAATTTTGCTATTGCATTTTGCTAAAAACTGAAAAAAAGAGTTATCAAGTTACTCTTTTTAAAAACGGATACCCTTTGCTAATTTCAAGTGTTTTTTTCCTAATAAAAAATGATATGCTTTTTATCCTTCAAGCTGTTTTCTGAGAAAACAAACCAAATCTACAAAGATTTAATGATAGTTTCCAAATTTTCCAATGAATGACAATAAAACTGAGGTCAAAACTCCATCCAGGATACCACTGGTTCTGTATTGTATTAATATTAGAAATAAACTAGCTTATTACTCCCCCACTCAAACTTTTATTACTTTAACTACATCCTACTCCATTTACCTTTTGCATAGTTATTATAATCTTTAGTGGTTTTTATAAAATTCCAGGCCTACTCCTGAGGGTGAATATTGTCGTCATTTTGGCAAAGGATTTTCAGAAGTGCTATGGACAATCAGGGACAATTCTGGCAGTTTCAGTGGATGAAGGGCCCATAGAATCCCGGGGATCATGCATATCAAGTTGCAGTTCATGCCAGGCTTGTATCCCTGTTCTCGAGCTGTCTCTCTCGCCCCACTTGCACTGTCTTTGAAAAGGAGTTAGTCCTGCTATTCCACCAGGTCCTTGGATCTGTGCTTTCTTGTTGGGGTCTCAACAGCTAGCCCGAGACCCTGACCAAATCCCCGGCTCCTGGGAGCAGGAGCTTGGCCCCTCCCACAGGGGCTCAGAAACACCCTCCCTCCTCCCTCCGGCACTCCACCCACGTAGACACTCAGTGTGAACGAAGATAACGGGATGTGGGATGTAATGTTCAACATCTGTCTGTACTGACATGCCGGGTGCAGAGAGCAGGAGATGTAATCATTAACTGACATCTGTACTGAGCATGGCATGTGTGTATTACAGTGCTCCCTGAACTGCATGTATATAACCTCCTGTGTGAAAGCTAATAAACAGGTAGCTGATTGACCACTAGCTTTCCCCCCTCCATGTGGCTCTTTCTCTAAGGAGGCTGGAGTCCGTGGGGCACGGAGGGACAAGGCAGAGGCTTCTCTCCTACCCACTCCCTCTCCTAGAGGGGGGTGTAAGTCCGGGGACTGGGGGAATCATACTCTAGTGTTCGGGCAACTGGCCAGGACCCCACACTTCCTAGTCCCTGTTTTGTTTTTAATTCTAATTTTCTTTCCACATTAGATGCTGCTACCACGTATCACGCATATCTAGGAACAGAACCCATTTCAAAAGCAACTATGTTCATTAAGTACCATAGCACTTCTGTACCTTACATTTTACTCCAAAACCGGAAATCTTAAGACCTTCCTTTACACATTATTTCAAAGAGATCCAGGATCATATTTGATTCACCTGGGTAAAAACAATGAACAGTAAATCAAAAATAAGTCAAGAATCAAAAGTATAGATGTACCTCTACACCAATGTGCCCAAGGCCCCTCTTACCTCCTGTCTGCCTCTTCTTCCATACTCCCTCAATTTATTTACCTTCCCTTTACACATTTTAACTATTAAAAATATCATCATCATCATCATCATCATCATCATCATCATCATCATCATCATCTCGTTGATCCTCGAATTTCTTGAGCAGTCTCAGTAACATCTCCATTCATCCTAGCCCTGAGAGTTAGACACCTCTCTTTACTCGTCCTTTCCAATGTTGCCACATGGGAGGCTCTTTCAGGGTCAGAGAAATGAGACCCATCATTGTTACTGGTTTTGGCACATGAATACGCCATGGGGAATTTGCGAGGTTCTCCTATGTGGGTAGGAAACTCTCTGTAGCTTGCCAGGTTCTCCCAGAGGAAGAACTAGGCTATAAGATGTCTCTCTTCAGGGAGCTTCGTTTTATAGTTTCTGGATGTTGACAGTTGGTGGGATTACACGGTGCAGGGGCACTTCCTGGGTGTGAACGCCTAGCTACTGGAAAATGGGAATCTGGGCGGAAAAAGATTAGCTCAAATTTCATTAAATTAAATTAATTAAATTTTATTAAATCAGAGAACATGAGATCATATGAGTATGCAAGGGCATTGTGATTACAATTTCATACTTAAATACTAAAAATATGGATGATTAAATAATTTCATTAATTTAATTGATAGTATAACTTAGTAAGATTTCATTGTTAATATAGTTATACTAATAATGACAAAAATAATACTGGCATTTATATAATTATACCTGTATGTCATCATTTTTACATGAGCTTAAATAGATTATTTAATTTATTTTTATGAAATGTCATTGATTTAGTTATACGTGTACTTATATTTACAAATAAAGGAGAATTGGAGATAATAGCTCTAGTCTAGGTAATACTGTTTAAATGTGGAATGTAGAGGTCAATTTAAATAGCTGGACTATAGGGACCTTGTGTTATTGACTGAGATTCTGGATTCTGTTAGATAGTTAAGTTCAAGGAAATGTGGCCATATTGGACATTTGTCCTGAAAGATAGAACAGAAAGTAGGCAGATTGTCTGGTACACAGCTGACCTGGGTTTGATCGCCAGCATCCCATCTGGTTTCCCAAACACATTAGGAAGAATCCCTAAGTTCAAAGCCAAAGGCAAGCCCTATGCACTTCTGGTTTTTTCATTTGTTTGTTTTAAGACAAAATAAAGAACAGAGAAAAAAAAAAGTCCACATCATGATACATTAATCTGAAAACAAAATGATAGCAAACCCTGAAATAACCTTAATCTTTTTTTATTCTCATACTTCTAAGTTATGATTTCGATTTACATTTTCTTAGTATAGATTTTTATAGGATAGACTTATCATCTTTGTGTCTTGAAGTTGCAAAAAAGCTACATCTGAGAAAAGGCATTTAATTGTAGTAACAGTATTCTAAGTTTTTTTTTAATATCCCTTGTTTAATGATGGAACATATTGTATATTTTCTCTAGTTTTACTTTTTTCTGTTGTTATGTAGACTCTAAATTTAAAAAATAATTAAAATAGTTTCAAAAGTTTTATCTTAGGAATACTTGTTAATACAGATTTTTATGTTTGTAACACTTAGAGTACTAACATATAGATAGCTTTATGTTATCTATATATATTGATATATGATATTAATGATGCTCAATAATCAGCAAAGATTACTGATGATGTCCAATGCCACAGATGTATTCTGTGTAAAAATATCAAATTTTGAACTTGTTTATCACTGAGTAGAAAGAACGTACAAAAATATAAGAGAAAAGTAATGAAGCTACATGAGTTATACTTTGGAAATACAGGTTGTTTTATGTTTGGTAACAATAATATTTCTAGCTCTATGTGAGTAAACAAACCAATATATCCACACAATGGAGTGTTATCACATAATTAAAAGCAATGTGTTTTAGAGACATAAAATGAATGTACGAATTTTAAAACTATACACTATGTGTGATTTTAAGTAAATTGAATTTCAAAATATACAATGTCAATCACTGGTGTAAATAGAAAAAGTGTTTGAATTCTTCAGGAGAGTAAAGGATCTGAGTAAAATCATTGGCTGGTGTTTATATTCTGTCTTCTGTTTTTGGCTTGCATAACTGTTTTTGCTTTGAGAAAGTTTTTTTCATTTGCTTGCTTTAAGACAAGAATTAGTATTATTTGTTGTAAAAAATCAGCACAGTGAAATGTTTTGGAGAAAAATTTTAATCTCATCAGGTACTTTTAAACATATAAGTAGGCAAATGAACTACCAAAGTTAATCTTAAAAAAATTTTATTGACATCAGTGCAATGTCCCTTCCCACTGATGATCAAAAAGTTATTGAAATGAATGTTTTGAAACTTTACTCCCTTTTCTCTTAAAATTAAGTGCTACCCAGAAAACTTATTATGAAGACCTTACCTATGTAAAATAACCCCTCACATAAATTTTCCAGCTATTATTTTAAAGACATCAATATTGGTGACTACAAGTATATAACATAAATTTTAAAAGGCACTGAAATGATTGACTATAAAAATATAAAACGGATGGCTATCTCCATTTTCTTCAATTTTTTATCAATCTATCAGCAATCATTTTTAACCAAAAAATATTTCTTGGGTTGATTTGCAAGCCACATGCAATTATCACTCACCATTAAGCCATTGCTTTGCCATTTCTACTCTATCCTTATGGCCAGAATATAGTGTTTCTATCCAGCTGTTATCTTTCCAGACAAACTAAGAAACCAGTTCCCAGAACCAAAACCAGAACGAGAACCACTAGCGATTTTTAGAGGATTCCTCTCATGAATCAGAACTTAGACCCAGAAAAGCACAGAACCCTGAAAAATATGTACTTGGTGAGCAGGATCTCGTTGATCCCTTCTCTTCACAGTAAGGATTTACCTACCCATGCTCTGAGCAGGGTGCAGCATAGTCGACTCACGAAGGAAGGCACAGACCAATAAAAGAGCCCATAATCTTTCAAATAACTTATTCATACATTAAATCTGTGAAACCCATGAATTCTTCTCTACCTGTAAGTTTGGGGACTCAGAAACCATAGCAATATGAAGGAGCCCTCTAATTACTATACTAAGAGCAGTGGGGCATGTGATGCCAAAGATTTAAGCAAAAATCAAAAGTCATATATGCAAGATCTGGTCTCTACCACTTTAACCATTTCTCAGCCTCCCAGAGGTATGGTTGAAACAGAGATATAGTAAAAACACTAGTTTCCATGTCTCCATTCTTTGGAATAATAAAGGTTTTTCATTTGTGTGTGCGTGTATATGTGTGTGTGTGTATGTGTTTGCCTAACCCAGCTTTGGATATATATTTTGAGATGGCATTTAAAAATTGGCAAATTCTGCAACAAATGCTAGCTTCAGGGATTTTTATTTTGGTCAGGTAGTATTTACAAATACAAACCTCTAATATTAACAAAGGGTTGCCTGAAATATATACCATAGAATCTAGATTATGTCTATAAAGTGTTAAATATGGGAAGAGAACTTCAGAATTGTAAAGATAGATAATGAGAAAAATAGGTCAGGGCTTAATAGACCAGGCAAAAGAAGAGATTTTTCAGGAAGGAAGACATAATCTGAGTAAAAAAAGATATAGTTGGATTTTATATTCAAAACTGGGTAATTTTCCGTCATATATCACTGTATCACTGTCATCCCATTACTCATCGATTTGCTTGAGCAGGCACCAGTAACGTCTCCATTGTGAAACTTGTTATTACTGTTTTTGGCATATCGGTTATTCCACAGGTAACTTGCCAGGCTCTGCTATGAGGGCAGGATACTCTCGGTAGCTTGCCGGGCTCTCAGAGAGGGGTGGAGAAATTGAACATGGGTCATCCGTGTGCAAGGCAAATGCCCTACCCGCTATGCTATTGCTCCAGCCCATCATATAATGACTCAAAATTAACAAATAGAAGCTGATGGATGTTGGTAGAAAATATTTGGGAGAAGAGACCAAAAAATACAAGCTTATCATATTTGAGAGCCATATTAATTATGCGTGTTCAAACAGAAAAGTCACATAAAACTAGCAAGTCCAAAAGAGATCACTGGGCTAGCCTTGTGTGGGGGTCAAGTCCCAGTACTACCTTTTCCTCTGGCCACCACTGCTAGTGATCCCTGATCACAGTTATGGGGGTAACCCCTGAGTTCCACAAGATATATCCCCACACGAACAAAACAATATCAAGTAACAAAGACAATAAACATGGCATAGCAAGAGCATCAAAGATCAGAGGGGCATCCAAAATCAAACCCAGAGATTTATTATTTATTAAGTAATTCTTTGACTGTGAACTGAACTGCCAAGATCATCATGATATATTTCATTTTCAGAAAGCTTCCAGTTGAGTCATATGCAGCACTCTGCTTATGATCTAACTGACAGGACAACTGTTGATGAGCATTCTGATTTCAGGCATTACCGGAGTAGTTTTGAATCTTAAACAGTCCATAATAATCATTAAGGAGTCCTTTGGTTAGTTTACCTTTATCTTGGCAAGGAATTAAAACCTGTTTCCCGAATTATCTGAGAAACAAAAATCTTTCAAGTCAAACTATCAAATAACTCTGAATTCCAGGAAGTCCTCCCTTCCACAAGGTGATCTTGTTAGAGTAATTTTATTGTGATTAAAAAAAAATTCTCAAGTAATGTCAGATGCTAAATTCTATTTTAAAATGTCTAAGAGTTTTTATTTATTTAAAAACATTTGGGATGTTTCAGAATTAACAGAGTAGACTTGAGGTTGCCAGTACATTTTAGACAGATATATAGTCATAAATTAGATTCACAGAAGGACAGGGAGAGTGAGAAAGAAGAGATTAAGGAAAAAATAATAAGCTGCAAAATGTAGACTTTTATGACAAACACCACCAATATTGCTTCAGGGCTGGTTTCAGTGAGGCAATATTAAGGCCATTAGATTTTCCAGATGAAGAATTTTACACACACACACACACACACACACACACACACACACACACACACACACACACGTTGATTAGCAGCTACAAATTCATTCAAAGCCCCAAGAAAAGAGGAGGGTTGTCAAACAGTTGGCAACTATGCAGATTGATCAAAGTAATACTTCATTGCTCCAGAGACAATGACAGGAACTCATGTTGGATGTGACAGGTTCACTGACATTAGCTTTAATAAGACCACATTTCAGTGCAGCCACATTAGGCTGCAAACGGAACCACTCTTAGTCCTTGAGGAGGAGATGTGATTCATGCCATCAGATACAGCTCCGGCGGGCACTGAGTGGTTACAGCTCAAAGGTGCAGACATGCTTTATACTTTCCATAATCTTTGAACTGCAATTGTCCAGAACATCCCACTATTTCAAACAAAATAAAAGCTGCCGCAAGTATGTGTCTTACACTTGCTGTGATTGTAGGAGAGGAATAGTATGTATAAATTATGCCTTATCTTTTCAGAACTGGGCAAGTTGTTTGTGTTTGAATTCTTCCCAACTCCTTTTAAGGCCTTTTAAGACTTAATAATATTGGAAAAGCATAATTAATTATACCACTTGATAACAATTGTGTGTTGGATATGTGGGGAAGAAACTGATATTCAGAATTCATAAGATAAATATCTCCGTAAAAATATTGCCTAATGAAGGTTGGTATCTTTCATTATCCTTGATAATATGATTGAAAAAGCAGGTAATAAAAATGAAACAGAAGCTTGGATATATGAAAGAACAAAATGGAGTATATGTCTCAAAATGCATCCGGTGCTGGATTGTGTTATGCACAAACCTCTGTTATCAACAGTATTATAAATCATGGTGCCAAAATAAAATAAAATAAATACACCTGCTTCAGAAGGAACTATTTCTAACTTATTGCTAAAACTTAGAAAAATTAAGACACATAGGATGAATTGCAGAATCTTCTGCCCCCATGCCAGGCGGTCTTCACCAGGGAACCCTTTGGAGTGGGGCAGGTTAAGTGTCCCTCCCCGCCCCAGGTAGAGCCCTGGCAGCTGAAAACCTCCAGAACCCAGTCATAGCCATGCTCAAGGCCATTCTCCACATGCTCATATGAGCCTCGCCCATGAAGAAACCGGCAGAGGAACCCAGGAATGCGGGACCCATGACTGAGATCTCCAAACCTGCTCAGATTGGGACTGGGTCTCCTCCACCCAGATCCCCAATTTTCCAGTAGCTTGGCAGTCACAGCCACAAACTGCCCTTGGGGTCATGTAATCTCATCAATGGCCAAGACCCAGAGACTATAAAACAAAGCTCCTGGAAGAGAGCTATGCAGAATCTCCTGGAGTCTCCATCCCTCTCATAGAGCCCAGCAAACTACCAAGAGTATCCTGCCTGTAAGGCAGAGCCTGACAAGCTACCTGTAACGTATTCGATATGCCAAAAGAAGTAACAATTAAGGGTCTCACTCCCCTGACCCTGAAAGAGCCCACAATATGGCAGCGTTGGGAAGGACGATTAAGGAGAGGCTGCTAAAATGGTTTGGTGTCCTTTGTGTTCTTGGAGCGATCAGACACCATTGAGCTACACTAGCACACAACATGGATGAATGGAGATGTTACTGTCGCCCACTCGAGCAAATCGATGAGTAATAGGATGACAGGTGATACAGGTGATAGGATTAATTAAATGACAAATTCTTCACGACCACATGACTTGAAAAACCCTGAAACTTATAAAGCTACTGCCAATTAATATAAATGTGTCTAACTTACCTCTCAAATATGCATTGTGTTTCTCTTAACAATTTTCTCCTAATAAGATAATCTAAGGCCATCATTTAAAATAAAAAATATATAGAATTGGCATGATTCTAAAATATACTGTTTTATGTTTTGAGTAGAATCTATTTCCCTCTTTTCAACTTAACTAAACAGTAGCATTGGGTTTGGGCAACTGGATCATTGGTATCAGATTAGTACTGAGTTTCATGAATAACATTATTCCAATATGAATCCCCTTACTAGTTAGTGTGTATTATCCACAACCAATGTCCCCAGTTTCTCACCTGTCCCTTAGCCTGCCTCTGTGACATGAATTTTTCTCCTTCCCCATTTCCTAGTATTACCTTCCCAAATTTACCCACTTCATTCATGCCCCAGTAGTCAGTTTCCTATTGGAGACCATTCTCCAAGCAGCAGATTTTTAAGAGCTCCTATTTTTTTTTCCTAATTATGAGATAAAACTAAAATGGCTTATAAGAAATACACAGTAGCTGGCATTGTGGGGGTAAAAAATCCCCTCAAGCCTCCAAGCTGAAACACTGCAAATTATACTACCCGAAACTTTGGAAAAAATTAATATTCGCATCAGAAATATTTATGAGAACAGAACAGTGAGTGGTAATTAACTTAGGGACGTAGTTTAAACATGCACCTGTTTTTAGTGAGTAATATTCATCTATGAAACTACATATGTTTTTAAGAGTTAAATTTTATACCTCTTAAAAATATTTATCAGCACACCCTACCTGCTTATTAATGAAAAGGCGTTTGAAAGAAATTCTGAGACAAAAACAATTTGAGCTCCTGCAGAAGGCAAACTGCAAAAGAAAAATGTATATTGAAACAAATGGTAGTTTAGGGCTAATTTAGATAGGATCTTTCACAAATTTTTCTGGGTTTTGTCTCTGGGATAATCAGTGCTCGAAGTGCTCTTCTATGACTAACTTCTCCCCTCCCACAGCAGACAGAATTGGAGAGACATTTTTATAAATTTATGTCCTACTTTTGAGCAAGTAGGGTAAGGACAGAAAGGTTTTTTTATATTTACTCCCTTTTATGCCTTCAACTCTAAACAATGTTTTATCGAAAACCACATATTTTAAGGTAGTATATTCTGCTACCTTTCACAACTTGAAAATTTCTGCATGTTGTACATTACCTGGAAAAAAAAAAGAGAGAACTTTTTCCCCAGGATGTGTTACTCAATTATTCATCAAACTATACCCTCAAAATATCAAGTACTCTACAAAAAAATATTTCTCTCTTTGAAGTTAAGAGAAAGGAATGAAATCTTAAAGTTTTTTAAATCTTTCATGGGAATGGAAAATTTGTTGGATCCATTCTGCAGCTATAGTGACAATTTAGTGCCAGGATTAGAATGATGACTGAAAAAAATGACACTGAAAAATTTTGAGGAAAAGTTCTTTTTTGTTTAGGCTTATAATTTCCTATTTTGTGGATTTAGAAAGATTACAAAAATTAAAAATATTAAGGCATCCTTTTGGCGTGGGTCAGATACACAATGCATAGATTGGCTGAGGATATATTTTGGATAACTTCAAAAGGAAGATTATGTATATAATTTAGTGAAGAGCATTTCAAAGAAAATATAAACTATAAAAATTTGTATATAAGAGCTAGAAAGAGGCCTCCACCATAAAAATAACAGTGTAGAGTATGTAAATAAAAATTTAAAATTTAATTTTGAAATCTTAGAAGGAGACATGACACTCCTCAATTAGCAAGATCCAACGAATGCATAACCTTATCATTTGTTTTTAGTGACTTAAATTATTTAGTGAATGAAATTAAATTAATTTATCAATTAAATTTATTTAGTAGGTACTATTCAATTTTGGCATGAATATTCAGCACTGCTAAATAAAGAGATGCTACTAAATATTATGTTCCTTTAACTTGATGCCATCCCCTCTGAACAAACTTCTTGC
Source organism: Sorex araneus (assembly GCF_027595985.1). NCBI lineage: Eukaryota > Metazoa > Chordata > Mammalia > Eulipotyphla > Soricidae > Sorex > Sorex araneus. The sequence goes on along the minus strand of NC_073303.1, from coordinate 188,662,582 downwards.
TTGTATGTATCTTTTCTGGGGGAACCAGTGACAGGATTTGTGTCTTTGTAAGACAGACTAGGGCAGGAGATGACAGTAGTGGTCAGTGGTTATACCTAGCTTTTTGGTCTGGAGTGATTCCAGGTGGTGCAATGTAAGATGCCATACAGCACAAGATATTCAAATCAGGACAAATAGGATGCAAGGCAAGCACCTGATCCTCCTTCTCTTCTTTCTCTCTATCTCTCTCTCTGGCCCCATTTATGTTTAGCTTAATAGTTGCAAAAAAATCGTTGCTCACTATACTCATGGAGTTTAATCAGCTCCAATCAATTTAGAAATCTGTTTTAGTATGTTTGCAAGTTTTATTAGGGTGAGCCATTTATTAGGAGATTGAACTTATTAGTTCCACAGAAGTAAGCACAGGAAAAGAATATGAACACTGTTCATCAAACCTGTGCCAGATTAAAAACAAACAAACAAACAAAAAAGCCCCTTAAAATTGCCATCTCTACTAAATTGCATTCTCGGTACAGTGTACACACTGAAAGTAATAATTAGAGTACCTACTGTGGCAGTCAAGCACACTCGTATCAAGTACTTTATTCTTCCAGAAAGTTGGAACATAAAATCATACACACATCCATTTATCATCCATGCATGATTGACAGAATTCTTCATGACAAAGGTAATTAAAAACTACATACAAGGTAGCAGTTGATAGGACCTTTCTTTATAGAAAATTTTCTAGAGTAGTAAAAAGAACCATCTGTGTGATAGTTCCTAAAGGAAAAGAAAGCTGTCATAGGGGAGGAGGCTTGAGACAGTAATCTCAACTTTTGTGGCTGTCTCGTTTGTCTCAGTGCTGACAAAATTATCCGTAACGTGATAACCTCAAGGACTGAAGAACTGAATGTGGAATGGACTAGCTACCTGTGCTCTAAGAATTTATCTTATTCCAGAGTCCCATAGAAGTTGGAAGAAGAAACACATCTTCTCCATCAGGAAGGGTGGATTTTTCTCATAGCTTAGCACTTAGCATGAAATGTTTGTGACGACACATTGTGTGTCAGTCACCAAATGCTGTTAGGCTTTGAGAATGGCTCTCCTCACAGGGAATTTGCTAGCTGGGTGAGGAAAACTGATTGAATGCATTTATATCTTTCAAACACAGCTACTAATGAGGATGTCTGATCTTTGGCCCAAAGGGCAAAAGTTGTTTTCTTAATTTTGAGGAAAACAAAATCTATCCTGCATGGAGAAACCATGAGAGCTCTCTTCTTCAGGATTCTTGGCCAGACAAATATCTTTGCAAAGATAGAGTAGGTAAAAATACCACCTGTGATATATGCCATTTCCTTAAGAAGATGCAGAGGCATTTGACACCTACAGGTATTTATCTTGCAATTGAATTAGAGATAGAATTTGCAGTTCATATATTCTTTTTTGGTTCCTTATATGTCACATGGTTATGGTTAATGTCGCTGCACCTGATATTTACTTAATAACCAGTAAACCATGACAAACAAATAAATATTGGCAAAGATAAATAATTGTTATTGTTTTTATTAATCATTATTATTAGGACAGATAACTTTAGAGGTGTTAAAGGAATTCCCTTAACCTCGATAGTATATCTCAAGTGGTACTTAACTTTAATCGAGGGTTTCGTATATCTAAGAACAGAGAGAATTAATAGGGTCCTTTGACCTTTATTCATTAATTTTTCTCACTGATACATAAAACATATTTAAAGAATGAAATGCTTTTGACTTAAAGTTATTTGGGGTCAGCTAAAATTCAGTGGTATTTTTTATTATCTGTCATTGCATCACTTCTGTTTTCCTCTCCAGTCTTTTATTTCTCTTATTTCATACAACATCATTTTTCAAGTCAGGCTTATCATTGTCAGCTACTTTAGAATTTAATTTCTTAAATGCCAGGGTCTGTAAAACTTGCCTTGAAAGAACTAGCTCAATAAAAAATATATCACTTTCTATTAAATTGTACCTGATGATGTTAAAATTTCTAAGCACAGCTTTCCATAATAATCTAAGCACTTGACTAGTAGGAAGGTAAAAGCATAGTTTATGACTTTTGATGTCAGCTCAAGTTTGGCCAATGTTTTGTTCTATAACAAGACAAACTTAAGTTGATGTTCTTTCCATTATTAAGAACAGCAGAACAATCTTACCCAAGTGAAGATATATTCTCCTGTGTGAGGAAGGTTATGTACTTCTCTCCAGAGAGGAGACGTGATGGTTTAAAATTCAGCATTAGAGGTGTTTGGTAATGCTGATCATTGTCTGAAGGTATTTCAAAAGAATCACAGGTGGAAATTTTAAGCAAGTATAGTGTCACAACTTCTTCTTTCTTTTCTAACTACTTTTGCCTTAACCTAATCCTCTCCCTCTCTTTTCTCCCTCTTTCTCTCTGCATGTATACATATATAACACATCTACACACAAATATGCAAGTATCTCTGTGTGTTTATATGTATATGTACATATACATACATGTATGTGTGAGTGTGCCTAGGCGCGCACTTACGCGTATGTGTGTGTGGAGGGGTGTGGGTGTGCACATTCACAGAACCACACACACAGCAGTGATCCAAAGGGATTACACCTGGCTATGTGCTCACCAGCTCTGGAGACCTTATGCAGTGCCAGGTCAAAATTAAACACAGGTAAGCCAGGTACAGATGAGCACCTTACATGCTATACTGCCTCTCAGCTGTGAGAAAGATTAGTGCATTTTATAACAATCATAAATTTCGATCTTTTTGAAATTGCTATGGGTAGGGTATGAGTAGTTTAGAAAGCTAAGAGCATAAGATGAAAATGCATCTTGTTAATTCTTTGGGCTGGAGGAATTAAATGACTTCTATAGTTTAAAAGACCCATAGACCTTTTGGAAATTGAAATCATAGCAATAGAATATTGGAAATACCCATGCCCAATAATTTTTATTATTCTTTATTTCCAGTGTCCTGGGTTCTTTTGATCATTCTCTTTAGCTGTCTTCCATTCTAGCAGTTCCTGTTCAATGTCTCAAATAAAACCAATTTGAAATACTGATTTTCTTTATTTTGCTTTTATAAACTCATTTTAATATAAAACATATTGATTGTCCTTTTGTTGCCGTTGTGGTTGTTGTTGTTGTTGTTTGGGGGCCACACCTGGCAATGTTCAAGAGTTACTCCTAGTATCTCCCGGGTTTCTATATAAATATATTAGAAGATAGATATTACTTGTGTATCACTTAGATTAAAATAGCAAATGTTCAAAACATTTTCTACACCTAATTGTATTTGCAAATATCTGCCTATAATGCAAAATATAATCACATATATTGTTCATAAAATCTCATGTAACATAGTTATATATGTGAATGTATATTACATGTTACATGATGTGCATTTGGCACATATACCCCAGTTCTATCTCTTGCACTGCATAAGGTATCCAGAGTAGTGAAGGGAGTGATCCCTGAGCATTGAGCCTAAAGTAAGTTCTGAGCACTGTTGGATGTAGTGCTATCATCAATATCATCATCATCATCATCATCATCATCATCATCATCATCAACATCATCATCATCATCATAGCACTACACTGTAGCACTGTCATCCCATTGTTCATCAATTTACTTGGCCGGGCACCAGTAACGCCTCCATTGTGAGACTTGTCACTGTTTTTGGCATATCGGATATGCCACAGGTAGCTTGCCAGGCTCTGCCAGTGCTGGCAGGATACTCTTGGTAGCTTGCCGGGCCTTCCGAGAGGGACAGAGGAATCAAACCCAGGTCAGCCACATGCAAAGCAAATGCCCCACCCACTGTGCTATGGATCCAGTCCAGTGAAGGTGGAATGCCTTGAGTTCCTGGCCTCTGCGCCATGGCCTCACTGTTTAACTGCTTCTTTCGCTGGCAGGTCATCATCCGGGTCGCATGCGTCCCAGGGTCAGATGGAGGGATGAGGCGGGGGGGACCTGGGCAGCCCCATTGCTGCCCGCCTTCCCCCTTATGCCCCCCTTCCCCCTTATGCCCCCCGCCTGTATCCATGGAAACGGGGGAGGAGGACAGCGCCTGCAGAAGTGCACAATAATAATAATGACAGTAACAATTATAAATGTTCTAAAACCTCACCCAAAAAAACCTCACACCTAACCAAGCATTCTTCTATTCTGGTTTCCCATTTTGAAGACTATGTTAGATGTAATTAGTCTCCTTGAATTGCCACAACAGAAAGTCATAGATTGGGTTTCTTCTCCAAGCAATTTGATTTTTTTGTCATTTTAAATCTTGAGAGCCCAAGATCAAGAAGGGACTAACATAATTGGTATCTGGTGAGGTCTCATGTTTTTGCCTGTAAACAGCCGCCTTTTCCCTGTGTCCTCATGTGACTTTATCTCCGTGTGCAAACAGAAATAAAGGGAGGTGGTGCCTCTGCTGGTAAGGTGCACAGCCCTTTCTGATTAGACAGTGTTCTCCAGAGAGGACAATAAAGCCCTTTGGAGGTCACTGGAACAACCCTGGGGAAAGTAGCAGCTTTGGACACAACAGGGGACACTTTCTGTTTGCTAATTTGAGGAAGATAGATTTCTAAAGCTATAAAGTACTTTTTTTTTTCTCTGTAACAGGGGCTGTAGGTCAAATAAATTGAGAATCTTTGGGTTTTGATTTTGCCCTTATGATCTTAGTTGCTTACTTGTCAAAGACACTGGGTCCAAATGCAATAATATTTTTGTTAGGTTTTTAAACAAAGAATTTTGGAGAACAGTTGAAACTGTGACATTAGGCAAAAGCATTAATTTCTGAAAAGCACTGTCTCTTTTGAAATCTAATCTACTGAGAAACTGATAATCTGGGCATTTGGCTGCTTTAGTAATGGAAAAGATAAAAAAAATCTAAGTTTGAAATCTGACTTTGCATTTTTCTTTCTATATTAGGTCCTTTATAGAATTAAAAAATTGGCATGTGATTTCAACTTCTAAAATTATTATTTTGGAGTGAGACTTTCTTCAAATAAATTAGTATAACTCACAAATGAGTATGTATGATTGAAACAATGCTGCCAGTCATTGTATATTATTTTGAAATACATTAAAAGCCTAACATTTTCTAATACTTATGAAAGAATAAGCCACTACTATTTCCTTCTGCAATTAGAAAGTATTTGTGTTTGTCAAAATGCCAATAGAAATACTTCACTTTACCTGCAAAGTACTTTAAAAAAATCACCTACTTTCATATAAAAAGTGATTTTGCATTATATTCTATGCTGTATGATGGATTCACCACCAGGATCTCACCATTCTACAAGGCGGTGGTCATCAACATAAAAAGAGGGGTTTGTCAGGGTGATACCATTTCACCGAAACTCTTCAGTGCCACCGTTGAGAACGTCACTCGGCGACCGGAATGGGAAGAAATGGGAATGAAGATAGATGGTCGGCAACTCCAGCACCTCCGCTTCCCTGACGACATCATTCTAATGAGACTAAAAATTATCCAAGCAGCACAAATGCTGGCCAACTTCAACTGTGATTGTAGAAAGGTCTTCGGACTGCAGCTGAATATCATGAAGACGATGTTCATGAAAAATGAACTAGTCCTTGTCATTCCATTCGCTCTCAAAGGAACAAACATCTCTGAATGCAGCAACTATGTGTATCTGGGTCAAGAACTCAACATGAGGAACAACTTGGCACCAGAACTGTGCAGGAGGAAGAGAGCAGTGTGGAAAATGCCTTCAAGAGCGTCAAAGAAGTGGTTAAGAGGATGAAGAACTTCTAGTTTCGGGCACATCTTTTTGACGCCAGCATTCTTCCTTCACTAACTAACATGCGCCTCAGAAACCTGGGCCCTATGAAAACAGGATGAGAACACTATTCAAATATCCCAAAGAGGAATCAAAACAGCCATGCTAGGATTATCATGTTTCACTCAAGTAAAGGAAAGAATCCGGAGTTCCAACTTCCATCAACGGTCAAGAATTAGGGACGCTGTCTCGTTTGTCAAGGCATCGGAAATCAGATGGGCTGGACATGTAATTCAATTCAGAGACATGCACTGAACTAGAGCTGTTACCTGCTGAATTCCATGTACGTCAAAAGACCGTGTGACCGCCCAGCTACAAGATGGTCAGACTTCATCAAAACCCTGAATGAACGGTTTGAGGCTCTTTGTGTTCCTGGAGCAATCAGATACCATTGGGCTACACTAGCATGTGACAGGGACAAATGGAGATGTTACTGGTGCCCGCTCGAGCAAATCGAAGATCAATGGGATGACAAGTGACATTTTATGCTTAAGTAAAACAAATCCAAATAGATGCTTTCTTATTAATTTTATTAGTGGCTTCATACAAAATTGGAAACTAAATTAGTAAATAATGGAGAAAACAGATGAAGAAAACAAAAGCAATCAACATTGCTTCTATTTTTAAATGCTGATCCTTGATGGATTGCATCTGTATTTTTGTGATAATGACAGTCTCAGGCAAATAATTTACATAAATCAGCATCCTGTCTATTTTTCTGTGCTGTTTCATTGACTATAGACTGCTAAAAGAACAAGTGCCGATGAGAGAAATCTGTATCTTGTATACATGTAAACTCCCATTATTTTATTTACTTTTACAAAACTTATGCAGAATAAAATCTACTTTAATTAACTTTTGCATTAGAAAAATATAAATGCTTATTTATGTTCCATATTTAAAAAATAATTGAGTCAGAGAAATAGTTGAGTGAATAGTGCGTATGAGTGCATATGAGCGACATAGGTTTGATTCCCAGCATTTGCTTGCTATGGTCCTCAGATCCTGAGCACACAGTCATAATAAGCTCTCTGTACAACCAGGTTTGGCCTAAATACAAATATAAACAAAAAGATTTTTTTAAATGTATAAATAATTCATAAAATTATCATATATTTCTTTCATATTGTAGATAACATGGTGATATCACTACGAATGTATTTGGATTATTCAATATTATTTATTAATCTACTGTGTTTTACTTCATTGTAGGGGATACTTACATTTTATTATTTATGTACATTTGCAATTGATAACATAACTGCATGAACTTTCATTTAAGAAATTATAGATTTCTCTTTCTGTTCCTTTATAATGATCTTGATGTGCTGTGATTTTTAGGCAGTTATTAAGAAGGAACACATATATATTCATTTGGATATTATGATATTTATTTTACTTACATCCAACAATACTTAAGGATTGTCTTTCTGAGGCATTCTCTAACAGTGAAAATTTTCAATTGTCTCCTTATTGGGGAAAAAAGGCAAATACTCCTTCCTTTCCGGCCCTGCGCGAGATCGACCCCGGAGGCAACTGAACCACTTTGGACACGAGCGGTGCCCCCAAAATGCCTCCAAACTGTGTGCCCGGAGCTTCTGGCCCAGGCGCTGCCAGCGAATGATGCAATTACCAAAAGAATTTTCCCTGAACTTCATATAGAAATCCAAAACCGCGCGGCTACGACCTAATATCTTTTGATTGTCAGCAATGTGTAAATGTTCCTTTTTGGCAGGGCTTACCATGGGGGGAAACTCCAAACAATAGTACTGAGTTTTTTGTTGAAGGGTAAAAAATTGTAACGATAGGATTTTAAGCAGAATTTTCCCTGGACTTTATATAGAAACCCAAAACCGCGCGGCCGCGGCAGCCTAATGTCATCTAATCATCAGCAATATGAGATGGTTCCTTTGTAATGGGTTGGACTTTGGGGGGACCATAATAGGGTTAAAGTTTGTAGCGACGTGTAATTTCTGGCTGTACTTTCCCTGGACTTTATATAGAAATTCAAAGCCGCGAGGCCGCTGCCATGGCCGCGCAACCTATTGTCATTTAATCATCACCAATATGAAATGGTTCCTTCTTAGTGGGTCGGACTTTGGTGGGAAATCCTAACAAGAATAGTAAGTCTTTTGCTGAAATATTGAAGGCTACCAAAGTGGTAACCATCTCTATAGACTGAACTAAGCCATATCCCCATGCCGGCTGAGAAGAAATATCCTTCTTTCTCGGGAAGAAACGCGGCGTGGCGTTAACCATAGTATGATGTCCATTAAGCTGACACGGACCTGGTGGCGTGGGAATGGGATACAAGGGAATAAATTATTATGTACTTGGAACAGCGGGACGCTGGTGGAATCTCGAGCCGGGGCCGATACCAGCATATTACCTTTGATTCCAGAAACTGCTTGCAGACATTCTACCAGGCTATCAACTAAGCCAGAGCCCCACGCCAGCTGATGACGGGAAATAACCATCTTTTTTGGTTTGTTTTCCCTTTGTCAGGCAGCGTGGTGATTACTAAACAGGCGTGATCTCGTTGGCGCGGGATGAGGGGGGAAAAAATAGAAGAGTTATGTAACAAACAGCGGAACTTAATATCTCTACATTCTCAGCAATGGAGAGCCATCAAATGCTTCCTTGACAGTGGGACTGTCTTTTCTTTTTTGGGGGAAACCCTAGCAACAATAGTGAGTTATGTGTTGAAACATGGACTGTAACCAAGATAAAGCGTAAACAAAGTGAAACTTATCATTTACAAGGGCGGGGACTGGGGGGGCGGGAGGGGGCGGGAGGTTTAATGGGGTGGTTGGTGATGGAATATGGGCACGGGTGAAGGGAAGGGCGTTTGAGTATTGTATAACTGACATAATCCTGAGAACTATGTATCCCTCCACATGGTGATTCAATAAAATTTAAATTAAAAAAATAATAAATAAATAAATAAATAAATATACAAGTGCGAAAAAAAAGGCAAATACTTTTAACGTACATTATCTGATTTTGATCTTTCATTTTCCAAAAATCAACTTGTTAAAAATTACAAAAACATTGTAACAAAAGAGGATTTTCAATATTTCCCTTTATTTATTTTTATTTATTTATTTATTTATTATAATTTGGTTCTTTGGGTAGCTAACTTGTTTTTTTTAATTTTTTTTTTTTTTTGCTTTTTGGGTCACACCGGGCGATGTTCAGGGGTTACTCCTGGCTAGTACATTCAGGAATTACTCCTGGCAGTGCTCAGAGGACCATATGGGATGCTGGGAATTGAACCTAGGTCGGTCGTGTGCAAGGCAAACACCTTACCCGCCGTGCTATCTCTCAAGCCCCTGGGTAGCTAACTTGATTATCTTTGACCATTGTGTAAAACCTGTCATTTTGTTACATGTTTAAGTATAAAAACTGACGTGATATTAAAAAATCAAATACTCAAATTAAGCACCATATTCTTTTTTTTTAAGTTTTCCTTACAAACAAGGCACATTTATTTATTATCATCTCATCTAACCTAACTTTAGAGAATGAGAAAAGATGAAGAATTAAAGAGAAAAGATGAAACTAACATCTGATTGCAAGTTTGATGAACTATGAACAGAGTCTGAATTATAAAGCTGCCTATAACAATAAAAAGCAATGCTATTTCTGTAATTTTTAAAATTATGAAATATATTTGTTTATTTGGAAATTCCACAGACTTAGTCTCTTATAAAATTATCCTTTGCAAACTTGTTACAGAAGTTTTAAAGTTAGAACTAAAGATTTTGTAATTCAACAATGAAGCAGTATATTCTTTTATTATTTATTACCTTCAAATTTCACTCAATAATACCAAAAATTTAAAATACAATAAGATATGTGCATCTATTTTTGTGTCATTATATATATATATATATATATATATATATATATAAACTTGTAAGCAAACCAGTTTTTCCTATTCTTTCTCAAAGGGACGAAAATAAAAGCAAATTTTCCTTTATATCTATTTCTCTTTGTGGGTGCATTTGCACATAGCTTCATGCTTATGTCAATTTTTATACATTTGTTAAAAGCAGTTGTAAGTGTAAAGTCAAGTCATTTTATTTTGTTTTTTTCCTACGCAGAGATTATTTTCTATGGTTAGTTTCTTTCTCAGGAACCCCCATGACTACACAAAATATTTCACTGTTGGTTACCAAAGGAGAAGAGATTGTCCTCCCCCAATATTCTGGGATATCAGCCGAATGTCCTACAATTTAACTAATATCTGTCGCTTCCTACCTATGAGAAGAGAAATCACAGGAAAATTATTTGAACCCTCAAGTTTTTCCTATACCTTAATATATATACTCCTGGTAGAAATTGCAAACTCAATTTATTATTTGTGATTTCGACAAACTTTTGTTACATATTAGATGTCTTAATATCCTTCTTCTTGGGTGTGAGAGATTTGCTAGAAAATTTATAGAAATCAAGGAAACATTTATTTGCAATTATCAGTTTTTTGAAGAAAGGATCACTGTATCACTGTCATCCCATTGTTTATCGATTTGCTCGAGTGGGTGCCAGTAAGGTCTCCATTCATCCTAGCCCTGAGATTTTAGCAACCTCTCTTTGCTTGTCCTTCCCAATGGTGTTGTATTGGAGGCTCTTTAAGGGTCAGGGGAATGAGACCCATCATTGTTACTGGTTTTTGCATATCAAATATGCCACAGGAAGCTTGCCAGGCTCTGCCATGTGGGCAGGATACTCTCAGTAACTTGCCGGGTTCTCTGAGGGAGAACTAGACAATAAGAGCTCTGTTTTATAGTCTCTGGACCTTGGCCGTTGATGGGATTACATGGCACTAGAAGTAGTTTGTGGGTGTGACTACCTAGCTACTGGGAATTGGGGGATCTGGGTGGAGTCCCGATCCGAGCAGTCTTTGAGATCTCAGCCCCAGGTCCTGACACCTGGGCTCCTCTGCTGATTTCTTCATGGGTGAGGCTCTTCCGAGCATGTGGAGAGGGAGAGTGTCTCTGAGCATGGCTGTTGCTGGGTTCCAGAGGTCTTCTGCTGCGGGGCTCTGCTTGGGGAGGAGAGGGAGCTCAACCCACCCCCTTCAAGGGGCTCCAGTGAAGAGAGCCAGGTGAGGGGGCAAGTGACTCTGATTCAGAATACAAAGAAACAATCCTATGAAGAGATATGCAAGGTAATCTGGAGGATTGGAGGGTGTAGCTGAAAACACTAAATTTATAATCATGGTTTGGTGTTTCTTCCAGCCTTCCCTTTACCCTGTTCCCCAGCAGGAGTCTGCCCAGAGTTGCCTCTGTAGATTGAAGTGTATTCCTAGTGTCCATATTACATAGGAATTTACAGTGTAGGTACTCTGCCTGAAATAGAGGGGGGTGGGCAGGGTGAGGGGAGGGGGGCACTGCCTATATCTCACAATATCTAATAATTATAACAACAAAGATATTCTCTGAAGAATCTCTATTTATTCGAAGTTGTTTATCACTATTTGAACTTTTATTATTCACCTCTGAGTGCTTTTCCTTAACACATATGTAACCATGCTTTGGCAATAAGGCCAAGACAATAAAACTGTCAGTATGCCTGCAGTGCACTGTGTGGATAGAATTTATGAGATGATCTTTGTTGTTTTTTCTTGTTATACACTTTATTTATATTTTCATTTAACACCACGTTTTTCACGGTTGTTCTAATACAGTTGTTCTGGGCATTCAATATTCCAAAACGAATCCAACTGTCACCTTCTCTTTAACATTGTCCCCAGTTTACAACCCACTCTTCCAATCTGCCCCGTTAGTAGGCACAAATGATTTAATTTATATTGCTTGGTACAATAAAATAGCTCATGGAATTATCAAAAATTATTCAGTAAAATAAAATTTGTGAAAATTGTTATATCTCACCCTCGGGTCATTAGGTTCTCACTGGTGGACTTACTGAGATGTTTGTCACTAGTTGAGCCTTCTGTGTTATTGCTTTTGTTCATTGAGCTTAGTTGGCTTTTATGCTATTTTTTTCCATTTAATTTCTTGTGCTCCTACTATTTGCAAAAGACAAAATCTGAAAACAAGCATATAAATTTTAATTCACCCCCAACATGGTGCAAATACTTGGCAATGCTCATATAGAAATAGAGTTAAATGAATATTCCCATCTTGATAAATTTTATTTTATATTAAGCTGGTAACTACTTAGCAAGGAACACCAATCATCATTTTCCCTTTATTTTCACCTCTTTGACATATTATTTTGTTTTGCTCTGGGGCCACACCCAGCTGTTTTCAGGGCTTATTCCTGGCTCTGCACTCAGTGATCACTCCTGATGGGTTAGTGGGAGGTGAGGGGAATGATATACAGTGCCAGTGATTGAACCCTGGTTTGGTGCTATGTTAACACCCCAGCACAATTATTTTACATTTAATTGGCAAAGCTTCATTTTAGCACTGATGTGCACTGAAAAATAAAAAGAACTCTGTATTTAAAAAGAGCCTACTTTCAACATTCAGTACACTACCAAAATATTTAATGACACCAGCAAACCAGAATGATTTAGTATTTATAATAAAGAGAAGTACTTGCTTTATATTACCCTCCTAAAGCATTTCTATAAGTCTGAAGTGATATAGTAACTTTCTTCTGTCACTGGGAATGAATGGTCACTTACAAGGGTCATCATTATTTCCAAAAAAAGGGAGTTGCATACCAGTGTTTTCTAAAATATGAACTTTCATTTTTCATCGAAGTATAAAATTGTACAAATGTTCAAGTTAATAAAAAATATTAGGAAGCAGAACTCAAGAACTTTCATCTGCAGAATTTTCATTATCAAAATAAAAAATAAATTAATGGTATCAAATTTTATATCATTTTAAAATGTCTATTTTCTCCCATATATAAAAATGGAAAGATCCAAAACTGAAACAGTAGCATGGCATTTATATTCAACTAGGAACATGCAGTTATCTTTGACAATTTAACTACTAAAAATGTATAATAATCACATTTTTGAAAGACTAGGTATAATTTTCCATGGTAGCAACATAACTTATTAGTCAGTTTATAGACTATTAGGTGTTTGACATGGAAATATACTAAAAGCATTTTAAAGACTGCTGATACCAAAATATTCCTACTTTACATGTAGATTTTTGTAATAAAAAACAGGTTTCTTTTGGTAATGGGAAAAATGTGAAGTACAGTTTACAATGGGAAAGTGCACATATTATTATGTGTTTAATTTGGAAAGTAATATACACATGTACCCTGCAAGATTGCAAAATTATTGTCTTCTTTGTCCTTCTAGAGATAAATTCACGAAAAATTTTCATCTTTTCACTCTTTTTTCTCTCCCAGATTCTCTTTGCTGTCATATACACACAGAGATCACATGCCACTGATTGTTTTATTGGCTTTCCATTGCATCTGTGAATATGGGAAAATGTTCTATCATGAAATTTTGGAAGGCTGTATGCTCAGTTTGAGTTTGGATGATACTGGCACGTTGTATCGGTTCTCTCCAATAATTTCGTGTTGTTGCTACCAATTTTCTGCGCAAACATTTTGGATAGGATGAGAGTAACAAGATTATTCTTTTATCATTTTCACAGTCTTCAGACCACAACAAGTTGTGCTCAGTAATCACACCTAAAAGGGCTCAGGGAAACTTATATGGTGCTGGAGATTGTACTCTGGTAGGTACCATTTATTTACTTATTTATTATTTATTTAGTTTTATCTGTAAGTGCCTTATCTGCTCTATTATCTCTTCTATCTCTTATTAGATTTTAATTACTAAGGTACATATGTTCATTGTATAAAATTTATAACCACAACATGTTACCACTGAAAGCTTAAACTGAATGGAACATATTAAAGTCCTAGCCAAATGAAAGTATCCATTGAAATAGAAAATATGTGTTACATGCAGTTTAATAATACACATTTTCAAGCTAAAACTAAAGTCCTCTTAAACTATATGCTAGAATTTTCTTGCACATAAATATAATATAATATAATATAAAGGTTTGCAGCAGAATTTCACAATTTCCGACAATTAAATATTTCTAAATTGTGAGTGAAGCCAGAAATTTATCCTGCTTGATTCTAAGTTTTAATTTATATCATACTCAAACTATTCTTTCGAATGGAGAATATTTATGGTGCTGCTTCTGTCACGAACTGCTGCTTGATACTGATGCTGACGATAACAGACCTTCTACATAAATTATCTCAACAGTAAAATTTGTGTTCCCCAGATGTCTCATTCTCAGGGTAAATATTTGGTCTGCCTCAGCATATTTTCCAATCATAATAACATTTCAGACTGGAGTATTTTAATTTGCAGTAGATTTTTGGCAATCTGTAGTCATTTTCCTTAGAGGATGGATGCCACTAAAACTCTGGCAAAAAAAAAATATATTTGAACCAATGTCTGCAACCAGGTCTGCAGTATAGTTTATAGATTAAATTTTAGTCATTCATACAACTCGTAAAATTTTCTTTGTCGAAATGCAAAACAGAATTCCATAGTGTGGAAATAATGTTTAAGTGAGTGAGGCATAACAAATTCTTGTTTGAATAAAGGCTCTGAGTGGCATTTCTGAAAGGTTGTCATAATGATGCAAAGTAATTAAACAAAGAAGGGCATCCGATGTATACTGCCATGGCATGTGAGTTTTGCAAGTTAAGAACAATTAAATAGATGGACAGGAAGGACAATACAGCCCACAGAGCTCTTGCCTTGCACTCTGTGAAGTGAGTTCAAATCCAGACAACACATATAGTCCCCAGAGCCCTCTGAAGGAATGTTTCCTAAGTTAGAGCCAGGAGGAACTCCTGTGCACCTCCAAGTGTGGTCCAAAAACAAACAAACAATTTTAAATAAATTTATCACTTAGTGAAAAATTCAGTCAGTTCAGTAAATTGACTAAAAAGGTTGTAGCTGGTTTGTGTCAAAGCTTGAATTAGAACATCATTTTGACTTCAAGTTTTAGTTAATTATTCAAAACAATGACTTGCATTTTTTTGTTGATACTTAAAAGCTTATATATTGGGCTGGGTAAAAAGTTACTTCTAATATTCATAGAAAAGTACATATAAAAGTACATAAAGTACACATATATTTCAGGATTTTATTAGATAATTTTTTCTGAAAATATATAGATATTAAATTTGGGTATAGCATATCCTATTCTATTTGTAACACTGTGTTTTTACCAGTGTCCATTTGTTGATAAATGGGTTTAATAAAATATAAGATAAATATATATGGCAATTTTTATAAATCTTCAAGGAACTTGAGCAAACTTTCATTCAAGTGAAATGTACAAATACCCATTGATCCCACCAAAGATAACTTCCATAGCTAAACACTAATTAGAGAATACATTAAAAAAAAACTGTTGGGGGCCGGAGTGATAGCATAGCGGGTAGGGCGTTTGCCTTGCACGCGGCCGACCCGGGTTCGATCCCCGGCATCCCATATGGTCCCCCAAGCACCGCCAGGAGTAATTCCTGAGTGCAAAGCCAGGAATAACCCCTGAGCATCGCTGGGTGTGACCCAAAAAGCAAAAAAAAAAAAAAAAAAAAAAAAAAAAACTGTTGGAATATGGAAGTATGCAACTGGTTATAATGCTATGCGTTAGAATGATTATCACTTAAATATTCAAAGTCATAAACAGACAAGTAAAAGTTCAGAAAATCATGTGTTGGAAAACATGAACAATTTTGTACTGTAGGTAGGAATATGGTTTTGCAAAATTAGTATTAAAAACTGTATAGTTGAGGGGGCTGGAGTGTTATTATAGTGGGTAGGGGACTTGCATCTTTGCAGCCAACTCAGGTTTGATTCCTGGCATTCCATATGGTCTCCTGAGCACTGCTATGAGCAATTCCTGAATAAAGAGCTGGAGTTAACCCCTGACCATTGCCAGATGTGACCCTAATACCAAAAATAAGATAAAGATATAGTGATTCATTAAGATAGATGATAATTATTGTATAAATTAGGAGTTCATAAGCAGATAGAATTTGATATACATATACAATTAAATATCGTTTAGTTTCAAAACAGGAAAACAAATTTTAGTCATCCTATATAGTATTAGGTTCTTGAAGGGTTTATGTGAAAACAAAATCATCTAATCACAAATAAAAAAAAACTATCCAGTGATTCAATTCAGACAAGGGTACAAGGTTAAACTTGCAGAAAAAGAAAGAATAGTTACTAGATGTCAAGAGAAAGCAAGAATAGGGAATTAGTAATTAATGGACCAAGATTTTTTGTTTTGAAACAAAAGAGTCTGAGAAAGAATGTGGCAATGGTTGCCCAACAATACAAATATAATTATTACTATAGAGCTGTATGTTTTCAAATGAACTAAGATGGTCAGTTTTCATTTAATTTTACCATGCACCTATATCTAGACATTTATATCTCTGTTTGAAGTGATATGAAAAGAGATGATGGAATCCATATGACTTTATGATGTGCTTTTACATAAACAGCCCAAAATTATATTTTTGCCTTTATCTTATATTCATCATGAACTATTTAGGTAGTAGACAAATGTTTTGATTTTTCCAAGAAGAAAAAAAATACATAATATGAGATTAATGCCCTGTAAAATCCTCCACAGAGTCTATGTAAAATATCCTGATTGTTCCTCCAAGAAAAGAAAATACATAAGCACAGCAGTTTTGTGAGCCAAAGCAATCAAGATCTCCACTCTATTGTCTTTGCTTCAATACGTGATTAAGGCTAGATTTGTTTGCTTTCAACTGATCTTATTTTTGAGGCAAATGCATTTTGTGTGAATAATCCTCTAATTTAAATTGGTCCTTCTCAAAATTATATCTTCTCAGAAAGCAAATTGCACATCACCTTAAACAGAATCACTATATTGGAAACAAGCAGGATGTATATAAAAATCAAAATAGTTAAGTCTTTTTCCATAAGAATTCATCCAAAAGCCCTCCCTGCACACTGTACACTGATCTTGCTTTGGTTAAAAAGGTATTCTCGCTGGTTAGCAGAGGAGTTCATCCAATATTTTGTTTTGTTTCTACTTTCACAAATGTAATACTTGGTAATGATGAGTATAAAATCTAATATTATGAATCTAAAATATAATTTGTATTAAATTTACCAATAAGTCTAGAATAAAATAATGGTATGCTTTTTGTTTTCTATTGGCTTTCATTTTAGAGTTACACTTAGTTGTGCTTAGGCTACACCTGGCTCTGAAGCCAGGGATCACTCCTCGACAGGCTCTGGGGACCCTATGTGGTACCAAGGATCAATTCGAGACCAGCATCATGCAAGGCAAAGTACCTTACCTCCTATACTCTTTCTCTGGCTCCATTTTTCTTTATGTTCTAATATGATTCCTTAGTCCTTCTCAGAGAGCCCGGCAAGCTACCGGAGTATCAGGCCCACACAGCAGAGCCTGGCAAGCTCCCCATGGTATATTCGATATGCCAAAACAGTAACAGCAAGTCTCACAATGGAGACGTTACTGGTGCCCGCTCGAGCAAATCGATGAACAACGGGAGGACAGTGCTACAATGTAGTGCTATGTTTCAAATAAGAGAACCTATGTTAAGAAATTATTGTACACAAAAAACTAGTATTAATACTAATGAACTATGGAAAGGGATGTTGCTTGGAAATTGAGAATTCTGTTCTTTCTAGCATAAATTTTCTTTGTGATTTTGAATTGGCACTACATATTTATTTTAATTTAGTCAAGGTGAATCACAAAGTTTGTACGATTTGATTTCAGATGTGAAATTTTTCAACAGTATTACTTCACTGGTATCTACTTGCCACCGCTTTTATTTATCTACTCACTTTTTTTTTCTTGAAGTAAGATCATTTTTATTGAATGAAAGTTACTTGGGCTGGAGCGATAGCACAGTGGATAGGGCATTTGCCTTGCACGTGACCAACCCGGGTTCGATTCCTCTGTCCCTCTCAGAGAGCACGGCAAGTTACCAAGAGTATCCCGCCTACACGGCAGAGCCTGGCAAGCTCCCCAAGGCCTATTCGATATGCCAAAAACAGTCAAAACAAGTCTCACCATGGAAATGTTACTGGTACCCACTCGAGCAAATCAATGAACAACAGGGGACAGTGCTGCAGTGCAGAAAGTTACTTGGAAATATGTGAGTGGATGAGGTGTTGAGAGAGATAGCACAGTGGGTATGGCACTTGTTGTGCATGCAGCTGACCTATGTTTGATTTCCTGCATCCCTAAACAATGCCAGGGGAAATTCCTGAATGCAGAGCCAGGAGTAACATTTGAACATCACCAAGTGTGTCCCCCAAACCGACACCCCTAAGTAAAAAACGTGAAGGGAGAAGAGAAAAAATGTAAGTGATCAAGCCAGAAAATGGGCTTTGCCAGAGGGGAGAAGCACAGAGGCACAGAGACAAGGAAGTTATTCAAGAACAGTGGCTTGAAGAGCAAGCACCCCCTCCACACTTTAATAGCACTTTTTCCAATAAAAATATGAACAGACTTTTTAAAATCTCTGTCATTTTATATAATTTTTCAATGATATGTTTCTGACGGTTTGTTTTTCTTTTTGGGTCACACCCAGCAATACACTGTGGTTACTCCTGGATCTGCACTCAGAAATTACCCCTGGAAGTGCTCGGGGTACCATATGGGATGCTGAGAATCGAACCTGTGTTGGCCGCATGCAAGGCAAACGCCCTTTTCTCTGTGCTATTGCTCCAGCCCATACAGTGCTAAGTTTCTGAACTGACAAACTAAACCCATTCTTCTCATAGCTCAACTTTCTTCACTTTTGTCCCATCAGTTTTTTCTAAGCTGAATATTGTGTTGGATTGGAGCGATAGCAGATAGCACAGTGGGTAGGGTGTGTGATACCTTGCACCCGGCCAACCTGGGTTTAATTCCTCTGTCCCTCTCCAAAGAGCCCAGCAAGCTATTGAGAATATCCCGCCCGCACGGCAGAGTCTGGCAAGATCCCCGTAGCATATTTGATATGCCAAAAACAGTAACAAGTCTCACAATGAAGACATTACTGGTGCCTGCTTTAGCAAATCACTGAACAACTGGATGACAGTGCTACAAGTGCTACAAAACATTGTGTTGCCAAACTCAGAGAAAGATCATTTCTGCTCACTTTAAGGACTTTAGCTCAGTTTGTGGGATAAAAGTTAAAAAATTAAAAGAAAAAGAGACCCTCCTAGTAGACATGTGAAGTTGTCAGAGAAATGTGGCAGATCAGAGTTGACATCCTTAGGATTTAATACGAGATAGAACTAAGAAAATTATCCTAAAGCTTTTGGCAGGTTAAATATTACCAGGAGCCCAAGGGTAGAAATACTATTAGGACAAACAAACAAGTTAAAAAAAAACCTCAGCAACAGCAAAAGAGAAAAAGGTCAAAGAATCTGCTGTGTGTATATGTGCTTATACACACATATTCATTCCCCTGAAAACTCCATTTCCAAACTTTAAAAGGTAAGTTTGCAGTGCAGGAGACAGAATAGGAGAGCAGTCTAAATCTTTATGGCAAAGCTATGAGACAATTTTTGGTCTGACATTTCCTGCAGTTAGACCTGATGAGAAAAAGATGTAAGTCAAGGTGAACTTCTGATTTCTAACTTCTGTGAGACTCTGGGAGAGAAGGTGAACCTGTCAGTATAAAAACCTAATTATGGCCAAAGGACAGGACTATTTTATGAAAAGCTTATCTCACTAATTCTTGGCAGGTACATTTTTGCTATTATTTTCTATAGGTGCGTCTATTCTGCAAATTTCCTTTCTTCAATAATAGAAATTAGATGGCACCAACCTTTCTAGTTGCAAATATCCTCAGACATTTTAGAGTCTGTCCTAAGGAGATACATTATTTCAATGTTGCATACACCTTATTGTTTTGTGACTTTATGGTTTCAGAAGTAAAAATGAGGAAGTGTGTCAATGCTTTTACTATTTTTTTTAATTTGAGTTAATTTTCACTGTTTAATTTAGTAATTTAACTGGCTTAAATGGCTAATAAATCTTACTTAATTTCAGTATTAAAGGTTTATAACATTTAGTTTGGATCTCATAACCAGAACATCTATAATTATTTTTATGTGATTTTATTAAATATATGATTTAAAAAATCAAGTAATTTTCTATTGATTTGTTTTATGAATACTATTCTAAGAACTGAATAAATACTAATCATATATATAAAACCATAAGAAAACAATATAGACATATTTCTTATTCTTTAGTTTGTATTATTGTTTTGATTTAGTTTGGTTTGGTTTTAAGGCTACACCTGATGGTATTTAGTGTATATTTGGGTATATTCCGGCCTCTATGCTCAGGTTTCACCTCTCATGGGCCTCAGGGTACATACAGATACCAGGAATTGAACCCAGGCCAGCAGTGTGCAAAGCAAGTGACCTACCCACTTCACTATCTGGCCCTACGTGGTTATTTCCAATTTAAACAACAACAGTGACTACTGACTTTCTGAAAATAACCTTCACCACATTTTGAAGACAGCTGATCTCTCATGATTGGTATTTCTCATTTTCTTAACTCTTTATGAGGGAAATCATCTGAAATACGTGTTTGCTTGTTTGAAGAGAACCAATGCACTGTATAAGACTCTAAGCAAAAATATATTGCTTCCAAATGTTTGCACCTTATTTTTGTTCATTTATTGACAACTCATAATACAAAGTATTTCAAAAGCTGCACTTAAATGATTTAATTTTAAATTGAAGTTTTCAGACACAGATTATCAGACTAAATATACATTAAATATAAGTATAATCTCTATATGACATTTAACTAATTCCAAACTATACAATGATTCCTGGGATGATCAATTAATTATCAAGCAATAAAGAATTGAAATACCTTGGTCTTATAGGTTAATTAGCATCAATAATGAACTATTTGAATATCTGTTGGTACTGGGGGGAATAATACTAAAATGACCCCAACAAAATCTTTAAGGTAGGATCAGAGAAATGTTACAGCAGTAGGAAGCTTGCCTTGCACACATCTTCCTGAGTTCAATTTCCAGAAACACATTTGATGCCCCAGCCCTTCAGGACTGATTTCTAAGCACAGATACCAGGGAATAAGCCCTCAGAACACCTGGAAATATCCCCCAGGTTTCCCTCCAAATTGTAGGATAAATCAATGTATCCTCAAACTCAGCCACCCAGGTGTCAAAGTGTAAGCCTATGAAATTAAGCCCACTTTACTAGAAGTATCAGGTATAATTTCCCCCCTTTGTCCAAATAGCAAATCAAATGAACTATGTCACTATTAGGTTTCATTAATTACATCCTCTTTATCATCATTCTAAATTTCTGTTAGCAAAAAAATGACTATAATGACAGGATTGCTCATTTACTCTGAGATTCTCATGATTATTTTTTGATTACTGTATCACCTTTTAAAAGAGAATTTACAATAATTGGTGGAAAAAAATGATCATCCTAAATTAATTATGATCACAATGTTTCAAGGACCAGTGGAAAATCTTGCCAATGAAGAGTTTTGAGTTATTCAGGTGAGATGATTATATACGTGTGTGTGCGTTGTATTTATAGTGTCTCCATCTAATATAATACAGTTTTATTTTAACTAGAAAGTCAAATGCAATTTGCACTGTATTCACTATTAAGATATACTTTAAGCAAGGAATTTTTAACTAAATGGTTTATATTAATACTGTTACAATTAAAAAATAACAGAAGCAACTCACTTAAATTCTATGATAATATTTCTTAAAGAGTAAAAAATAGAAATAGTAAGGCTGACTATTGCCTGTAGCAATATTAACCGTTATATATTTATGCTTGTTATTGAAATATTTTATAAAGAATAATACTCATTAAACAAAGATGCATAAATGATGCACAATGTGATCATGTGTGTGTGTGTATCTGTGAATGAATAGTAACCTCCCTTTTTATTACCAATTTAATTTTGTCTCTACATTAAATTTTTAATTTTTTTTACAGACAGAAGTTCTTAGGTGGTGAAGGGTGCTTATAGGATAACTATCCTGGTGATACAGACCTGATACTGATGTAGGGCTTTTTTTGCTTTTCTTTTTTTTTTTGGACCCGGGATGTAGATGTACAGGGGTTACTCCTGGCTCTGGCTCTGCACTCAGGAATTACTCCTGATGATGCTCGGGAGATCATCTGTGATGCTGGGAATCAAACCCAGGTTAGCCGAGTGCAAAGCAAACGCCCTACCTGCTGTGCTATCACTCTAGCCCTTAGCGCTTTAAAGTAGACTGAGGGATATGAGGTGACAAGTGTCAAGCTCAGGATATTGCATGAATGAGGCATGTGCTCTACCACTTTAATTATCTCCCTGGGAAATGCTTATACTGTGCTCATAAACAACTTAAAAGAACATTAAAATGTCATATTGCATCTTTAGGTTTGACTTAGGTTGTAAGTGAAACCTCTCCACCATGGTTGACATGCAAACCACATAGATACACTACCCATGGGAAAAGGAAATAATGAACAAAATATCAAACCTAGAAGATCTTAAAATGATTGACTTTTCTAAGTGACTAAATTTGAAAATTAAGAGGCTAGAGAATTTATCTTCGGAAGTTTTCTTTATCATACATTGTTCGATGACAAAATAGACATCTGATGTTATTTATACTATTTTTAATTTATAAAAAATCTGAAAATTAATTTAGATATTTATTTTGTGGCCTAGAAATCATAATCCTTTAATAAGTACACTGATACCCCTTGAATAAATAGAAAATAAAACATGAATTTAATTAGCTATAATTTGATTCACTGTGGAAAATCAAAACACGTGTTTGCTTCAATTTAACTTATTTACAAAATCTACAAATGTTTCATATTACAGGCTTGTTCTCTGGAAACATAGCTTAAATATTCTAGTATATTAACAATGAAAAGATTCTTCCTAAATTATCCTAATTACTAGAAGTTATCTGACAGTCTTATTTTTTTTTATCAATTTTCTTTCATATTTTTTCTTTTTGGGGTCATACCCGGTGATGCACAGGGGTTACTCCTGCTCTGTATTCAGGAATTACTCCTGGCGATGCTCATTGGACCATATGCAATGCTGGGGATTTAACCCAGGTCGGCCATGTGCAAGGTCTTATCCACTGTGCTATTGCTGCAGCTCCTGATTTCATTTTAAAATGCTGCCAGTACATTGTATTTGTATGTATTTCTTGATCAGAATCATTGCAATTATCAATATAGATAACACACAACTAATATTTCTTTTGCTCTTCTATCTCAATAGTAAAATCACTGTATCACTGTCATCCCGTTGCTCATAGATTTGCTCGAGTGGGCACCAGTAATGTCTCCATCGTGAGACTTGTTGTTACTGTTTTTGGCATATTGAGTACACTACCAGTAGCTTGCCAGGTTCTGCCGTGAGGGTGGGATACTCTCTGTAGCTTGCTGGGCTCTCCGAGAAGGAGGGAGGAATCAAACCTGGGTCAGCCGCGTGCAAGGCAAAAGCCCTACCCGCTGTGCTACAGAGAAAAATGGTGTTGATTCTAGTCCTCAAATTCAGATACAGTGTCTAGATTTTCAAGTATGCCAGTTACATGTTTCCTAGCACAGCTTTTTGTTTCCATTAATAGTTGGCTAAATGTTCACCCAAAATATCAGTCAAGTCTGTCCTACAGGTGTTGTAAATTACATAAGTCCAAGTGATACCAAGCTGTTAAGTCTGTTTTGTATATAATGTCACTGTTGAAATTTTTGTACATTGAACAGATGAAATGTAACCTAGAGGAAAAAACTATGAAGCAATGTGTAACACATATAAAGAAATTTTCAGCACTGTTTGTAATCACTGCATAATGCAAACACAGGGTAGAATCTGTATCTATCCAAATCATGAGCCATTTAAAGATACCAGGAATTACTTTAATGGTTCCAATGTAATTCAACCTTTAAAGGAACAATTAGGACTATCTCTCAACCATGATTCTCTTACCCAAAGTCATGTTAAGCTGATATTTCCCTATTAGAATTTTGTAAACTTTCTAAATCAAATTAACAGCTTTGCTGAGAAACAAATACATGTCACTTTTCCATATAAAGATGCATGCCTGAGAATCTCAAAGATGAATTACAGCAGCTCTTTTGCAAAAGAACATGACTGCTTTTGCATTTCATTTTTATTTTCAGCACAAATAACTGTCTTTTCTTAGCAGACACTACCATGGTAAGCTTTAAATCTTTCTTTGAATCTTAACCTTCTGTTTTGTAATAGTATTTCCTACATTTAGGCATTTTAACGTTATCAACTGGGTTCTTATATCTAAAATATAATACGGTCATAAATATCTTTTTTTTTTTTATTCAATCACCATGTGGAAAGTTACAAAGCTTTCAGGCTTAAGTCTCAGTTACACAATGCTCGAACATCCATCCCTTCACCAGTGCACATATTCCACCACCAAGAACCACAGTGAACCTTCCCCCCACACCTCATCCCCTTAGCCCCCCACCCCACCTGTGTAGCTGATAAATTTCACTTTACTTTCTGTTTACTTTGATTACATTCAATATTCCAACAACAAAAAACTCATTATTTTTTGGAGTTCCACCCCCCCCCCCAAAGTTGGACCTGCTCGAAAGGAAGCATTTGGTAATTTGTTTTCCATTGCTGAGAATGAAGAGATATAAGGTCATGTGGCCACAGCAGTGGCCACGAGGTTTTACTCTGGGCTTAGTTACTGAAATACTAAAATACAGAAATCCAAAACAGTCATAAATATCTTAATATAACTCTGGGTTAAAGACAATTTTTCCTTTGTTATCAGTTATTTTGTCAGTTCTATCCAATTCTGTATAAATATTGACTTTTTCTTCATTACTTAATCTTTGCATCTACAGGTTGAATGTCAACCAAATATAACCAACTTCCTAAAAACGGTTACTCAGACATACATCTTGAGATTCACAAAGGGCTTGAGTGGTTCACCGGTAAAGGAGACTAAAGCAATAGTTAATTGAGCACACTGGTCAGAGTATGCAGAGTATGCACTGGAAACATCCGAAAAGAAGCGGGAGAGAGAGAGAGAGAGAAAGAGAGAGAGAGAGAGAGAGAGAGAGAGAGAGAGAGAGAGAGAGAGGGAGACAGAGACAGAGAAACAGAGAGACAGAGATAGAGACAGAAGCAGAGAGACAGAGAGAGAAAGACAGAGATAGAAAGACAAAGAAAGACACACAGAGAGAAAGACAGAGATAGAAAGACAGAGAAAGACACACAGAGAGAAAGACACAAATAGAGAGACATCAACAGAGAGCGATAGAAAGAGTTCTGTCTAGAACAGGCTTTTGGAAACTTAAATTTCTTAGATGCCTCTCAAAGTGCACTTCAGTAGTAACTATAGGTAAGACAAACTAGTGTTTGAGGACTAGGAGCTTTGGGAACTTTGTGCGCTGCCTGGGCAGTGAGTGATTTTAGGTAGGGAGTGTATTTTGGACACCCCAGAGCAAATTTAGTTGAGGGAGTCGAGAGAGTGCCTGAGGGAATTGTCCTGCGCTGAGTGTGTAGCTCATTTCCGGGGGTGTTTAACTGATTGTTTCCGTGAGATCTTCTATACACAAACTTGGACGAACAGCCCTGGGATTTTCCCTTGGGAATTAAGTCAGCCTACTTCACTTCAGGCCATTTGATATATTGGTTTGCTCCATTAAAGAAGGCGAAGTACTTTGCATTATTGGTGGGAAAGTAAGCTAATATCAGATAATAAAGCAATGTAGATTACCAGTTCTTTAGGGGTTTTCATTTCAAGTCCAAAAGCATATGTTTGATGACAACCAGGATATGACCTGTCATAGCCACTGATTTTGACTTTAATTTTCATTTTATCTGAGACTATGCTGAACTCATCTTTACTCTGTGCAATATCGCACTGATATGACACTTGATATAATAAAGATTATGGGTCCAAGACTGGGTACATAAATTGTGGAACCGAGAGCTAAGTAAAAAAGTTAAGCCTCTTGTTCACAGCTTCTTAATAATATGACTCAATAGCAGCAAAATATAAAGCCTAATGTGGGGGATCTATTCAATTTGCCATATCTAATCACATATTAACCTGCTCTTTTTTGAGTCTTAGAGTAAATCTTTTAAATCAGTAGTTTAGGAATCTTTAGAAAAACTTTGCAACAAGATGATAATTGAATCCCTGGGCCCCCAGGATTTGGGAGAGTTTTTTTTTTTAATTTACTAGAGTTAAGGCAATGTGTTTAGATGATATTTGGTTAGTAAAGCTACCTTGGTAAAAAAATTTAGCTCATATCACATTAACCAAAGTGACAGAGACCCCTGACTTGTACCCCTCTGTCACCTCTGCTCTAGTTCACCCAGTACACTGAGAGCACCAGAAAATAGTTGACTCAAAAGTAGTTATAGTTCACTCTCACTAAAGCAATATACCCAACTAAAACCCTTCTGAAAGCTATGGAATAATGTTATTTTGCCATTAATGCTAATTTATGTGTCACTATCCTCTGTAACTGTCGTCCCGTTGCTCATCGATTTGTTTGAGCAGGCACCAGTAACATCTCTCATTGAGAGACTTATTGTTACTGTTTTTGGCATATCCAATATGCCACAGGTAGCTTGCCAGGCTCTGCCGCACGGGCTCAGTACTCTCGGTAGCTTGCCCGGCTCTCTGAGAGAGGCGGGGGAATCGAACTCGGATCGACCACGTGAAAGGTGAACGCCCTACCGCTGTGCTTTCGCACATACAGCAAATATTCCTCACTATTATACATTATAGAGTCTTGGTAAAATTATTATAGCTCAGTTTTCTGATTCTCAAGCTCTTCTTAACATAAAATGCAAATTCATATTTTTCCCTGTTAATTTGATGGGTAAGAGCTAGCAAAGCTTTACAGAATATATATTTATCCTATAAAATAAAAAAAATGGGGGTCAAACTTACAGTTTGAAGGAATGAAGAGAATGTTTTACATTAAGGGGTTCAAGATGATATCCCCAGCATCATCACTGTAACACTGTCATCCCGTTGTTTGTCAACTTACTCGAGTGGGCACCAGTAATGTCTCTATTACACTCAGCCCTTAGATTTTAGCAGTCTCTCCTTACTCACATTTCCCAACAATTAGAGGCTTTTTCAGGGTAGGAGAATGAGACCTATCATTGCTGTTTTTGGCATATCGAACACTCCATGGGTAGCTCACCAGGCTCTGCTGTGTGGGCGGGATACTCTCAGTAGTTTACTGGGTTCTCTGAGAGGGATGTATATATCTGTTACTGTATTTTGGATATGAATATGACACAGGAGCTTGCCAGGCTCTCCCGAGTGGGCAGTAGACTCTCTGTAGCTTGTCAGATTCTCCAAGAGGGAGAACTAGGCTATGAGATGTTGTGAGGCTGCATTGCAGCCACGCCCTTCCAGGAGCTTGGTTTTATAGTCTCTGGATGTTGGCCATTGATGGGATTTACATGCCACCAGGGCAGTTTCTGGGTGTGACTGCCTAGATACTGGAAAATGGGGGATCTGGGCAGAAGAGGCCCAGTCCTGATCTGAGAAACCTTGGAGATCTCGGCCCCAGATTCTGCACACCTGGGTTCCTCTGCTGGTTCCTTCATGCATGAGGCTCATCCAAACATGTGGAGAGTGGCCTTGAGCACGGCTGTGGCTGGTTCCGAAGGTCTTCAGCTGTAGAGTGTCAAGGCTTCACTGGGGAGGGAGGTTGGAGGGGAAACGCAGCCTGTCCACTTTGAGGGGCCCCAGTGAAAATAGCCAGGCGTGGGGGCAAGAGACTGTGTCGCTCTCTTCCAGGAGGTTGGTTTTATTGTCTCTGGATATTGGTCATTGATGGTATTACACAGCTCCAGGGGCAGCTTCTATTTTTATGTTGAATTTTTATGTTAAATTTTATACTTATACTTAATAATGTTTAATTTATACTTAATTACTTAATACTTAATTTAAATATTTATCTTCTAGAATCCTTGCCATAAGCTTCACTATAAATACCTGTGCATCAAAATCTTATATGAGTCGTTCTTTAGCCATTTTCTCTTAATCCAGAGGCGTTTTTGATATTTTGTTATGTTGTTGGTGTTTGGGGTCTACAACTGGCAATACTCAGGGGCTACACTGTGCTAAGGATCAAACCTAGGTTCTCACATTTGTGAAATGTGTGTCCTTTGAGTTACATGCTATTTGTCTTTAACATACAGGTATATGAGACTATGATAAGTATTTCTGCCTATAATTACAATCAACGATATGCTTTCAGATTATAATCAAAAGTGGTGTTTTTTCAAAATGGAAAACATTTGGGAAGAAATAGGTTTCATGCAGTGTCATTTAAACAATTGTTTGAAAGTTCACAAACAGGAAAAAAGGCAGCATTCAATGCTACTGTATACTGTTATTTGTGTGATTCCCAAGTGTAGTTTCTAAATGTCCCCAAGTTAGTGAGGTTGGGAAATGCTTGGTCACAAAGTTAAACTTTAGAACATACCAAAAATTTTAATACAGAGAGGTGAGCCATCTACTCAAATCTCTGTATCACTATCATCCCGTTGCTCATTGATTTGCTTGAGCGGATACCAGTAATGTCTCCATTGTGAGACTTGTTGTTACTGTTTTTGGCATATGGAATACACCACGGGGAGCTTGCTAACTCTGCGGGTGGGATACTCTTGGTAGCTTGCCAGGCTCTCCAAGAGGGACAGAGAAATCGAACCCAGGTCGGCCACGTGTAAGGCAAATGCCCTACCACTGTGCTGTTACTCCAGCCCATCTACTCAAATACTTGTTAGAATTTCAAAAATTGCTAGATATAAAACTCTCAGGAATATTGCAAACATCATAATCTCAACAGAGATGCATCTTATTAACGCCAATAAGGTGTTATTTGAATTTAAAAATATCAAAAGTTAGTGCATGTTTAATGTAATATAAGCTAGGTTCTTACCTTTGCATCCTTAAAGAAAGAGTTGCAAAAAATATTTGATCAAGAATCTCAAGATGATTGAGAATCTTTAAGTCTGATTCCAAATATAAAGTGTTGCTTGACACTGAAATGAAGGGAGGGATTACCTGAGCCGCCCCAGCAAAATTCAGGGGTCAGTTTGTGCATGAGAACACATACAAGGCTTAGCCTTAATTTGTATACCATCTTTCTGATCCCAATTATCTCTTTCTTGACCAGAAAAAAAAAAAAAGCAGTCACACTACAAGATCAGAAACTGATCAACTATTGGAGGAGCATGGATTAGATAGATAGATGTGTGGAAAAAAAGACAATGTGTTTGCTTTGCTTTTGTATTTAATTAATCTCAGACATGTACTAGCTTTTATAAATCCTTTTTAAAATGTCATTTTACTATTCATCTCAAACATTTCTCATATATTCACGAATCTTTGATTAAGATTTAGTATAGTTGTTTTTTTTTAATTTTGTTTGTTTGTGGCATCAAACTGCTGATATTTTAGGGTTGCTTCCAGGTCTGTGCTCAGGAGCGACTTCTCATAGTGCTTAGGTGATTATTGGAGTTAGGGGTCATCCTCTGTCCTCTATGCAATGAATGTACTCAGACTGTTGACACTAAAAGACTTAATTGCACTTAAAATACCTTTAAAAAATACTTCTATGTAAATGAATGTGATACTACCTTTTTATATATAAGCCATCACCCCCTTACAGCATATCACAACTTTGGCAAGGACTTTTTAAAAGATATCTGAAATAAAAAGCTAAAATTTTTATTTTACATGAGATGGATTCAAACTCCTAACTTCTAAAAGTTTTATTATAAATAACTGCTTTATTAAATGATGTCACATCACTTCAGAATAATGGAATTGATTCTAAGTACATTATATCTTTAATTAGATTGTCTAGATATAAATGTAATTTAGACAAATTCTCATTGTTCTATTCTATCCTCACATCATTTTTCAAGGAAGAGCTATGCTAACATACAGCATATGCTAATGTTTGCATTCCTGCTTTATTTATATTCTCTGGACATTGCAGTGTGCTGATTATGAGCTTTCCTCATAGTGCCATGAATGCATACCCTTTTAAATGTTTTCCTTTAATTGTTTTTCACTGAATTAGCAATAAAACTCTATGCTTATATTTATTTAGGAGGAAACAAATAAAAAACAGCAAAAATATAAAATCTTTCTTTCAATGATCAGACTTATCTTTCGGCCAAGATATTGAATAGAACCCTGATTTCATTTTATTTTATATATTTGTTTGCACACAGGAAGAGACTAAAAAATGAATTCTTATTTTTCTTGAAGATAAGTGTTAACTGTACTTCACACATATCCTGGCAGTGAATAGTTAGTGTTTGAAAGGAACGGTCTGCCTCTGAATATGAAAGATAACAAAGTCCTACTCATCTCTCTACCCTTTGGCCAGGATGATAGGCTTATAGCCAATGGAGGCAGGAAAAGATGTCATGCAATATATTTTCAAAAACCACACAATTAGATTATTTTTATATCCACTTCTGAACAGCTTTGGTTCTAAATGTAATAATTGACTTTTAAATTATGCTTATGTATTGTGTGCACACATACATTACTTATGCAAAAATGTTGTCTACTTAACAAAAATGTTGAATCTGTATCTTCACTCTACTATCACCCTCAGTACCACACACACACACACACACACACACACACACACACACACACACACACACACCTCCATCAAGAAAAAATCACTAGTAAAACTTGAGGCCTGAGTATTGTTACAACAGGTTGGGCATTTGCCTTGCATGCAGCCAACTAGAGTTCAATTGCTAGCACCATGTAGCTACCCCATATACGACCAGGAGTAATCCCTGAGCACAGAGCCAGGAATAAGCCTTGAGCACAGTCGGATATGCCCCTCCTCAAAAAACAAAAGAGTTGAATAAAGATTTGTTTTTGTTTTGGGGGTCACAACCGATGATGCACAGGGGTCATTCCTGGCTCTTCACTCAGGAATTACCCCTGGGAGTGCTCAGGGGACCATATGGGATGCTGGGAATCGAACCCGGGTCTGTCGCATGTAAGGCAAACGCCCTACCCGCTGTGCTATTGTTCCAGCCCCTGAATGAACATTTGTGCCAACTTTATTTAGCTAGCACTGAGAAAGATAGGGAGAGGAAAAATAGGGCAACTAGGTAGTTTAATAATGGAAATGCAGTGTCATTCTTCAAGGAATTTGGAAGCTGAGGAAAGCAATTGTCATGAGACTAACTTCAGGGGAGTAAAGCAAATGTGAACTTGAACACATCTGTAACATTGTGCAAGTATTTTATTAAAAATAATGTATTAATTTGGAATTAATTATAGGTGGACTAAATTAAATTAAAATACATAAACAGTGGATTCTTTGTTATAGCACTGTCATAGCACTGCCATCCTGTTGTTCATCGATTTTTTCGAGTGGGAACCAGTAACGTCTCTATTGTGAGACTTCTTGTTACTGTTTTTGGCATATTGAATATGCCACGGGTACCTTGCCAGGATCTGCTGTGCAGGAGGGATACTTCTTGGTAGCTTGCCAGGCTCTTTGAAAGGAAAAACTGAAATTAAAGATAGAATGATAAATATAAAATACTAAATGAAAAATATACAATACTAAAGAATATATATTAAATCACAGTCTTAGATTTCAGCTTTCCAATTTGTTGATATGATACTTTTGGGTATACTTAGTATCCCCATTGACTCGCTCCCATTTTTTTACCCGTGAAATAAGATTAATGAGAATTTTTGCCTCATGAAGCAGTAATACAGATAATATAAAGTGCTACATGCAAAGTGCTGATAGCACTGTAAAAATTTATTAAACAAAGTGCTACCACTTGAAAAAATCATGGAAATCATTAGAATCAAAGTACTTCAACAAAGTATTATTAAATTAACCCTAATGATCTCTATAATTCATGATATCAGAAGATATATATTAGTTTTATATTGCCACCTATCACAAGTATGTCAATTCTTCATACACCACAAAGTCTAAGTAAGAAAAATATCTGAATGTTAGATGGATTGCAAGAATAATAATTATGTACATTATTTTCCAGAGAATAGAAAAAATAATTAATTATGGATAACCAAGAATTTGTGGGATTCAAATTTTGATAACTAATATCTGTCCTTTGTATTTTAAATAGATTTCTGAACTTTTAGACCAACAGTGCTTTTTTGGTCATTCTTTCATTACAAGTGGGACAGTAGAGTTTATAGTAAATAAATTTTGCATACATTTTGTGTTGTGACAATTGGGAAGCTTTGAGTCCCAGAAGAAGATGGTTCTAGCAGGTTGCTTAATTCCTAAATCTAATAATGACTTGCCTTGGCCTTTTGACATACAAAAAAATAACCCTCTCTTATCAAACATATTTTAGGCCAGTATATTTCCTACCCTAAAATTATCATGGGTAAGGGATCAGAAAAGTAGGAACAGTTTCCTAAACCCCAAAGCCTTTGCCTAACGTCCACAGACACTGCAATAGAAGCTCTGACTCAGGCTTTCTCCTCACGTCGGTCTTCTGACATCTGAAAATCCTGATGTCTCCTCTGTGTCCCTGTGGCTTGGTACATCCCCTTTCCTTGAGAAATTACAAGCAATAAATCATTAACTAGTAATATTGCTCCATGCTGATGGCCAGTCATACCTCTGTAGAGCAAATGCCAGGTGTAATTATATAGCATTTCTTTCTTTCTGTATCACTGCATATTGTTTAGTTATTTCTAAGTTATACTCAAAGTACTGGGCTGGAGCGATAGCACAGCGGTAGGGTGAACGCCTTTCACGCGGCTGACCCGTGTTGGATTCCTCTGCCCCTTTTGGAGAGCCCGGCAAGCTACCGAGAGTATCGCGCCCGCGAGTCAGAATCTGGCAAGCTACCCGTGGCATATTGGATATGCCAAAAACAGTAACAATAAGTCTCTCAATGAGAGATGTTACTGGTGCCCGCCTGAGCAAATCAATGAGCAATGGGATGACAGTGACAGTGACTCAAAGTGCTGTTACTTACAGTAATGATCATGATAGAGTTTCATGCATACGGGATACTAACATTGAGGGCAGAAAGTTGTTTGCCTTACATACAGTTAACCGCAGATGGATCCCCAACATTACATAGCATCTAATGAGTACCACCAGGAACGATGCCTGAGTATCACCCAGTGTAACCCAACATATCCTAGAAAAGGAAAACCATCAGTGTTGTCAAGCTCCCATCCCCTGACCTTTCTAAACTCAATCTTGTAAACCAGTGTTCGTATTCTGTAATCTTTGGCCATTTATTTTTCCCTCATAGCAATTTCATCGTGATGATGATGAGGATTTCATCAGGTGTCAAAAATCAGATGGGCCAGACACATAATGTGAATCAGAGACAACCGCTGGACTAGAGCTGTTATTGACTGGATTCCACAGATGTCTAAAGACCATGTGGCCGCCAACCAACAAGATGGTCAGACTTCTTCGTCAAAACCCTGAATGAACTGTTTGAGGCTCTTCCTGTTCCTGGAGCAAGCTGATATCATCGGGCTATACTAGCACGTGACAGGGATGAATGGAGACTTTACTGGCACCTGCTTGGGCAAATCGAAGATCAATGGGATGACAAGTGATACAAGTGATACAAGCAATTTAATCACACCACTCCTTTCCTCACTTGTTTGCAACAGACTACTTATGAGCAACTTTCTCACTATACTTTTTCTGGTCTATTCGTTCAATATTGGCAGTAAAACACCTTCCACCATTCCATTGACTTGGAACTCAAACTTGTGTTGTAGTTCATGTAGCCATCCTGAAAACATGGAAAGACCTGGAAGCATGGAGATGATAATGCAATCCTGGGTTGATAACTCAAAGATACGCATGTAATGAATTAGCTGAGAGATACCATGCAGGAGAACCACAGACTCATGATCATACACCGAAGTTTGTTGGGCGGGGGTAGGGGGGCTGTGGCTATATATGGGCAGAGAGGGATGCATAACATAGGGATCACAAGGTGGGAAAGGGAAGGTGAAATCTACAGTTCACATGAGTTAGATGGTACAGAATGTCATGAGGTGTCATAGACTTTCTATAAGTTAATACAGAGATGGAACAATAAGCTTTACAGATACCACAGGTGACAGTTCCCCCTCCCTCAAACTTTGAGTGCTGGTTGCCAGAAGTTGCAAGGCCATCAAGCACGCTAACCATCAGTTTCCCCTGGCAACACCTCACCTTCCTTCAAGGCCAGTGCCTGCAACTTGCCCACAACCATAATGACCCAGGCACTGCAACTTGCCCACAACCATAATGACCCAGAACTGCTCCAAGAACTCCAACAGTTAATATTGCATCATCTTATCCAGTAGATACAATTGGGGCTTGGGTATTCTTCTTTAAAATTTAATATATCAGAGCTAGAGCAATTGCTCAGTGGATTGAGCATTTGCTTACATGCTGCTCACCTGGTTGATCCTTTGCAACACATATGGTCCCTTGAGCAATTTCAGGAGTGATTCCTGAGCACAGAGCCAGGAATCCTTTCTGATAACTTCTGGGCATGGCCCCAAAACAAAACAAAACAAAACTGAAATAAGAACATAAATAAAAGTTCATATCTAAGGCAAGATTGCTAATCTGAACTAATCTTTAATTTTTTTAGTTTAATAGTATAGAATGCCTAATATCAAAATCTGTCAAAAAATGTTGCTTCCTCTGAAAGTTCCTGGCTGTGCACAGGTGTAGCTGTCCAGTAGCTAAGGTAAAGATCTGTGAATGGTAAGGTTATTTTCATGGTCTAAGATGGATAGCTCAGAGGCTGGGATTTGAATTCAAGAATTATCTGGAAAAATAAATGCACATAGGTCACAGACTGATGGTTCAATAACAAAGTTTATTCAAGGAGAACAATGGTTATATAAGGTGTAAAGAAATGCAATGCGTGCTGATCTTGAGAGAAGAAAGGGCATGAGATAAGGAGGGAAAGGAAGCTCAGACGTATGGCTACATGAGCTATGGGACAGAGTAGTATAGGTTCTCGATGATCTAAATCAGAGGGAGGGCTGTCTTACTGATATCACAGGCATCAGCTTCCCATGCTTCAAGTGCTAGCTCTGATAGTTGTAAGGTCATCAAGGTATACTATTATCCGTGGAATCCCAGGTCCCCCCCGACAGCAGTGCACCCCCATCCAAGTTGGGACCCAGAATTTAATCACAGGTCCTGCAGCGCTAATGGTCATGAAGCTGTGCCAGGAAAAACTCCAACACACCGGGCCATAATAATTTCACTGGCCCATCTTCATTATGAGTTCACACCTGTTTTTGAAACAAATGTGACATTCCAAGTACAGTCCTACCCCGAGCACTCTCCCTCACTTCTCACAAGGACTTCAGTTACTGCTGCTTCTCTTACTGACCATTCCAGGTATGAAAAGTCTAATCTGCAGTACACATGGATATGTGACACTTACCAGATCAGAGAGAAGTTAACACAATAAATATCAAGTGAGAAAAGGCACTGAAATAAAAATGAGGCAATATCAAAAGGAGAGAGATGAGAGAGTCTGTGGTTGTCAAATAATTGAACTGAGTTTAGTATTGGGATGAAAGCAAAATGCTAACCCAGAGGAGAGGAGAACTTAGGTAAGGTGAGAAGATAGACAACTTGAATTTAAATCTGAATTTGCTGCTCCATCTTCCTTATGAGTTCACACCTCTTTGAAACAAATGTGACATTCCAAGCACAGTCTTTCATCAAGCACTCCCTCATGTCTCACATGGACTTCAGTTGCTGCTGCAATTTAATTTAAATTTAAAATTGGAATTTAAATTTTAACTTTAGAGATTAGCACCTAGGCAAAAGAAGATGCCTGCATCTTTAGAAGTGTGTCTGTATTGGGACTCACATTATAACTCAGGATCTGCATCAACGCATGGCTCCTTCTCCACCAGGCAAACCTGCAGAGGTGGGCATGGCCTCCAGGTGACAAGAGCTGCTCACCTGGCTGTCAGTTGATTTCCCCTTTCATAGTGCATTGGACCCATTTTTCAGCCTCCTACACTGGACTCTTATGAGCACTGCTTGACTACTCCAACCACAGTAGGCCAATAGTCCACTATCCTATCCTAATCAAACTACTCCCCAATCTCATCAAAATAAAGAGCAACACAAGAATCTGTACAAACCCAATAAAAAAGAATGCATCACAAGCCACACTGGAGCACCAAAATACAGGTAATACTAATGAGGGGGAAAGAGGAGATCACCATCTTCCGAGCTCACCCAGAGTTCTCTCTGGCAGTAAGAGGGGGGCACTGATTGTGAAGTGGAAGAATCCACCTCCAAACTACCACACCATCAAGGAGAAACAGTGCAGATTCCCTCTAGGAGAAGTGGATGAAGAAAAGAGCCCTGAAGCCTCAACAAGGAATACCCACATACATAATTTCCCTGATAAAGAATTCAAAGATGGAATTGAGGATGTTTAATGAGATCAGAGAAGCAGTGGAATGAACAAGTATACAATAAAGGAGGAAATGAGAGTAGAAATAAGAAAACTACAAATAGAAGTGTCACTAATAAAAAATCAGTGGGTGCCCTCACCAGCAGGACGGCAACAGTCAAAGACAGAAAGAGTAAGCTTGAAGATGAGCTGCAGATAGCAGAGAGGCAAAAACAGAATATCAAAAAAGACTCAAAATAGCTCAAGGGCTTGTAAGAGACATGTGGGTTGCATTCAAGAGGGATAATATAAGAATCACTAGAGTCCACGTGTACAGGAAGTCAACCCCAATGAGGTAATAATAGTTAAAGATATTGTTCCTGAAAATTTCACAGAACTGGAGAATGTAGGCATCCAGATCAAGAAACTCAAAAGGTACCAGCTAAAAGAGCACTGTAGCACTGTCGTCCCATTGTTCATTGATTTGCTCGAGTGGGCACCACTAATGTCTCCACTATGACACTTGTTGTTACTGTTTTAGGCATATTGAATATGCCATGGGTAGCATCCCAGGCTCTGCCGTGCAGGTGGGATACTCTCTGTAGTTTGTCGGGCTCTCCGAGAGGGATGGAGGAATCGAACCTGGGTCAGCCGTGTGCAAGGCAAACACCCTACCCTCTGTGCTATCGCTTCCGTAATATAGGATATACCATAATATAATTATACAGGATATACTATAATTAAATGTATCATTATAGATTACATATACATTATATTTACATATATTATATATATAGTATTATACATAATATCATTGTGTATAAAATGCATGCTATACATAAAAATATACCATGTGTAACAGTAACCAGCTAAAAGAGACCCTAATAAAAATATTCCAAGGCATATCCTAATCAGAATGCAAATACCATAGAGAAAATTCCTGCAAGCAGTAAGATGTGACAAGGAAATAACATACAAAGGAGCATTCCAAGATTTATGGCTGACTTATCAGATGAAGCCTTCAGGTCTGAAAACAGTGGTAGTATATAGTAAAAAAAAAAAAAAAACTCAATGAACTGAATGCCTCACCAAGAATACTTTATCCAGTTATACTCTCATCCAGATCTGAAGGAATGATACACTATGTCATGAATAAACCTCAGCTTAGGTACTTTATAGACTCAAAGCCAACTTTAAAGGATTTAATGGGCTGCTGTAAGACAAAACATCTCCCCCCCTACACACACAAACACAACAAACTTCTAAAAAAAGATTGCTCAAAACTGCATGACGATGATCGCTCTCAATGTCAAAGGCCTAAGTGCACCAATTCAGAGACACAGAGTGGTAAAATGGATTAAAAATCAGAATCCTACATTCTGCTGTCTATAAGAAACACAAGAGAGCAGTAGGAGCAAACACAGACTCAAAGTCAAAGGCTGGAAACCAATTCTTCAAGCAAACAACTCCCTCAAAAAGTTGGATCAAGCAACATAAATTCCAGGCTGAAAAAGATTTGAAGGGACAGTAAAGGCCATTTCTTAATAATCATGGGATTTATATATATATATATATGTCAGTACATATTATATATATACTGATATCACTGTATCACTATATCACTGTCATCTCATTTATCATCGATTTGCTCGAGCGGGCACCAGTAATGTCTCCATTCATTGTAGCCATGAGATTTTTGCAGCCTCTCTTTACTCATTCTTCCTAGCTCTGCCACATTGGAGGCTCTTTTAAGAGTAAGGGGAATGAGACACATCATTGTGATGCTTTGGCATATTGAATATGCCCTGGAGAACTTGCCAGGCTCTGCTGTGTGGGAACCATGCTCTCAGTATCTTGCCAGGTTCTCTAAGAGGGAGAACCAGTCTTTAAGAGATTGCTCGGCCGCAAATGTGGCCGTACACTTCCAGGACCTTTGTTTTATAGTTTCTGGATCTTGACTGTTGATGGGATTACACAGTGCTGGGACAGTTTGTGGGTGTGGGTTCCAAGCTACTGGAAAATGGGGTATCTAGTTGGAGAAGGCCCAGTGTCAATCCGAACAGGCTTGGAGATCTCAGCTCCAGGTCCCGCATGCATGAGGCTCGTCTGAACATGTGGAGAGTGGCCTTAAGCATGGCTGTGGCTGGATTCTAGAGGTCTTTGGCTTCTGGGGCTCTATTTGAGGTGGGGAGGGAAATTCCATCGAGGGACCCCATTAAAGACAGCCAGGTTTGGGGGCAAGAGTTTGCATAGCTTTCTTCTGGGAGCTTTGTTTTATAGTCAGTAAAGTCAGTATATATCAGTAAGAAATTACACTCCTAAATATACTACCCAGTTAGGGGCAGCAAAATACTTAAAACAACTGCTAACATACTTCAAGAAGGACATTGGTAGCAACACATTAGTCGTCAGAGATTTCAACACTGCCTTGCCACCTCTTGATAGATCAGTGAGACTAAAACTCAGCAAGGAAATACTGGCTCTGAAGGAAGAAGTGGAGGAGAGAAGGTTAGTGGATATGTGCAGGACTTTTTATCCCCCGAAAACCAAATATACACACCTCTACAATGCACATGGAACATTTCCCAAGATAGTTCACATGCTGGGCCAAAAAATATATACCTCAATAAAATCAAGCAGATAGAAATTGTATCAACTATCTTTATAGACCATGATGCACATAAAATAGAAATTAACCACACACAGAAACAGAGGAAACACCTGGAAATTAAACATATCATTACTGAACAACCAGTGGGTTAGAGAGGAGTTCAAAAGAAATCAGAATATTCCTGGAAACAAATGAGGATGAGGACATGAGCCACCAGCACTTGTGCGATACAGCTAAAGCAGTGTTTAGAGGAAAGTTTATATCTCTGCAAGTGTTCATCAGAAAGGAAGAAAGGACCGCATAAATAAACAACTTGACATCACAGCTCTAGATCTTAGAAAAAGGACCAACAAAATGAACCCAACCCAGACAGGACAGTAAAAGTTAGAGCAGAAACCAAGGAGCTAGAATCCCCAAAAAACATTCCAAAAGACCAATGGCACCTATAGCCTGTTCTTTGAAAAAATGAACAAGATGATAAACTAGCAAGACAGATAAAGAAAGAAAGAGAGAACTCTAATGAAGGTTTAAAATGTCTCATCAGTATTTTCTAGTACATAGGATAGTAAAACAAACAAACAAAACTATATACTTGACCTAAAACTCTTTTTAATTTTTTAAAAGCATATTCCCACTGTTTCATTTCTTTTGAAGGTTCATCACTGAAAATGCCAAGTGAGACTAAGTTAAATGCATATTTCACTAAGTAGCACTGGAATTAAAATCATGAAACATCTTCAGTGGCTAATATTTTGTTGACTAAGCAAAGCCAGTTATTGTCTATCACTCAAATGTAGTCTTCGCCTAGTTTATTTTTGTGTCTTGTGGTTTTAATTATGCTTTCAATCTCCCCACTTTTGTTTACATTTATATTTTAAATCAATGTTGTATATCATTTAAAATTACGCATTTTGAAACATCTGGCTTAATTATGCTTTCTCTCTTATTACTGTCGCTGCTGCAGCTGTTTCTCATTGACTGCTATCAGAGGGTTGTTTTGACTTAGTTTTCAATTCTCTTCTCTGCAAGATTTCTTCTATGTTAGAGAAACCATTTTCTCCATTAGTTTCTTTTCTCTAACAGTTTATTTTGTGTTCTGCAAGGGCTAAATGTTGATCCAAGATGCTCAGAGAAAGAAATGGGCCTTGGCTTCAGCCCTGCAAGATGCTATCACAGGCAGGAATTTAAGGACAAAAACCTTGAATTTGTTGAGTACCTGAAACTGAGGCAATCTTCTTTGCATGTCATATATCCAGGGACCCTTGTTGAGGACAATTCTCTTGTGAAACAGCCACCTATGGAGGTCTTATCTTTGGAGGTCTGAGTTTTGAATTTCCTGAGCTGATAGTCTAGTGCTTAAGAAGAAGCAAAGAGATAATAGTTTCTTAATCTATCCTTTAGCTTAAACTACATTGCTTAAATATTCTTAACAGAAAGTTGAGTTTTATGTTCAGAATGGATAATATCAGTTCAAGATTGAATTAGATGGAATATTATACTCGTAAAAAATATGGTTATATAATCATGTCACCTACAAATAATGATATTTAAACTACTAATTTCAATTACTTTTGGAGGGAGCTTTAGAAAGATATTGTCAAGCACTCCTCAGGATTGCTAGTGGTCATTCTCAGTGACCGATATGTATACAGGGTATGACTGAATGTGATGGGTCAAGAAGGCAGTACTAGAACCTTTTTGTCTTATGCCTGATTATAGTTGAAAAACTTTCAGAATTTTGGCCGTTGAAAGGATTTTGGATATTATTTTATTTTACAGGTTCATTGGTCACATTAAGGTATTCTCTTATCCTTATTTTGTTGAGAGGTTTTATCATAACACAATATTGATCAGTAGTTTTTGGCATCAGTGAAAATCAGCGTTACTATTGGTGAGAATTGGGATTAGACCTAAGGTTAGGTTTAGGGACTGTGCAAGGTTTAGGTGTTAAATAGTAGTGTGCTCTAAGTTTAAAAGGCAAGTGAAATATTGGGCAATTGTTAAAATTGGGCTGATTGGTAGGTTTATGCTTATGCTAGTGTCAGAGTTGGAATAATAGAATTAACATGAGAAGAAAGAAGCCTTGTGGCTAAGATTAGTGTTAGGGTTGGAGAATGTAGTTATTAGCATTTAATGTGTTCCTTGTTAAAAATTAAAGTTAAATATAGGGAGTTCTTTAAATTTAGAACAATTGTGTATCCTCCACCTCCCCGCCTCCCAGTAAAGTTCAGGCTTTCTTTTCTTTAGGGATAGGTATAGGATTAAGATGAGTACTATAATTAGAGTTAAGGATTTCTTAGAGTTTAGGTGTTAAGATTGCTCTTTCATAGTCCAAAAGACTAGTAAAATATTGAGCTAATGTTAATTTTCAGCAAATTGGTAATATTAAGTCTACACATAATTTAGGTTTAATAAATTATAAGATTAGCACTAGTTTACCTAGGGATATAGAGTTAAAATTCTGAAGGCTTTAGGTGTTTGTTTCTTCTGTGTTCATACTTGAACATTAAAGTAAAGAATAGGGACATCTTTATATTTAGGAAAATTCAGCATTTTTGGCATCAGTGAAGGTCAGGGGATTAGCATGGGGTAGGATTAGGGCTAAAGTCAGGGTCATGCAGATCTTAGATGTTAAATTTTATTGTTTTCAGAGTTAAAAGAGAAAGTGAAGTATTGGGCAATTGTTAAATTTAGGCTAATCTTTAGGCTCATCACTATGTTAGGTTCACAGTTGGAGTAATGACAGTATTAGCATGACTATTAGCCTAGCACTAAGGTTAGTGTTAGGTTTGTGGAAGTTTTATGTTTTAACTTTTTATGTGTCCATACTTGAAAATGAATGTTAAGTATGGGGAGATTATTAATTTAGGGAAAATCATTTTTTTTTCTTTTGAAAATTTTATTTTTTTTATTATTTTTTTAAATTTTTATTAAATCACCATGTGGAAAGTTACAAAGTTCTCAGGTTTATATGTCAGTTATACAATATTCAAACACCCATCCCTTCACCAGTGCCCATATTCCACCACCAGAAACCTCAGTATACCCCCCGCCCCCACCCCCTACCCCCTACTGTATAACTAATGAATTTTACTTCATTTTTTCTTTATCTTGATTACATTCCATAATTCAACACAAAACTCACTATAGTTGACATAACTCTCTCTCTCTCTCTTTTTTTTTTCTTTTTCCTTTTCCCTTTTTTTTTTTTCCTTTTTCCCCCCTCATCCCCCTTCCTGCACCTCATAGTATGGTGTACGCCACGCCGCGTCGGCCAGCGTGGGGCTTTTGCTTAGTTCACAGTCCAGAGGTGGCTGCTACATTAAAAACCTTCAAAATTTCAACAAAAACTTACTGTTAATTTTTGGAGTTTCTCCCCCCAAGTCAGACCTGTTCAAATGGAACCGTTTCACATTGCTGACAATTATAAATGTTAAGTCGCGTCCGCGCGGTTTTGGATTTCTGTATAATGTCCAGGGAAAATTCTGCCAGAAATTACATAGCCCAGCTCACAGTCCCAGTGCATTGCTGTAAGAAGTCTCTGAATTCAAAGTCTTTAGGCGAGAGGGTCCGATTTGCGCTCAGCGGCTCCGGATTTATCTGGGCCGAGGGCGTGCCGGTTACGCGCCCTTCCCATGAGTTCCTGGGAGCCCCCAAAGTAAAATACGAATACCTGTGGGTTTGGAGTCCCAGAAGATGGCGCCTGCCACATGGGTGGTGCCAGCCTGCCGCTTTCCGTGCAGGAAGACAGGGTGGGGAGGAAAAAAAAAATCCACCCCCGGCAGCACAGAGTTGTAGCCCAGTTTGGTGTCCCAGTGCATCGCTACCGGATGTTGCGCTGGATGCCCGAATGTGTTACATCTTTGGAATCAAAGTCTTTAGGCGAGAGGGTCCCGGGAAAATCTTTTTTTATTTTGGCATCAGTAACGGCCAATCTTAGTATTGGTTAGCATTAAATTTGGATGAGGGCTAGGATGGTGTAGGATTAGCTGTTAAGAATTGCCATGTTCAAATTTAAAAAGCCAAGAGAAGTTATTGGGTAATTATTAAAATTGGTGTAATTGATAGGTTTATCCTGAGTCTTGTGTGAGAGTTAGCGTAATAATAAGATTAGCATTAGGATTCAGCGTTGGCCAGGTTAAGGTTAGGTTTGTAGAGCTTTTAGGTGTTAGCTTTTTCTGGATTTGTACTTGAAAATGATGGTTAAGTATTGGGAGATCTTTAAAGTTAGATAATTAGTTGTTTTGGGATTCAA
This sequence comes from Sorex araneus, assembly GCF_027595985.1. NCBI lineage: Eukaryota > Metazoa > Chordata > Mammalia > Eulipotyphla > Soricidae > Sorex > Sorex araneus. The sequence continues at coordinate 188,619,418 of NC_073303.1, read as the reverse complement.
CTAAGGTCGGGGTTAGTATGGGTTAGTGTTAGGATTATGGCTAGGATTAGAGATTGTGGGTTTAAGTGTTAATTGTTGCTACTTTCAAATTGAAAAAGGCAATTGTAGTATTAGGCAATTGTTGAATTTGAGAAATTTTTTAGTCTTGTACATATTTCTACATGCTCATATGAATTTTTCTCTTCGTTGAGATGATGCTAATTAATATTTATTTTTCAGTAATCAACTTGTATATATTATACTATCCTCTATCACAGAATAAATCTCACTCAATAAGAAGGTACTATACATCTAATGCATCATCAAATTTTTCCACAGTATCTATGATGAGAATCTTTCAATTTATTTTCAAATGATAAATATCTTTTGCGTTTCAAAAATACTACATAATCTTATCATCTTATGTTTCAAAGTACTAAGAAAATATAATAATAAGTTGCATTAAAATTATTTGAAATGAGGTCACTCTGTCCAAATTTTGCAAAAGTGCTGGCGACGTCCATCAAGAATCACCCGTAGAGTTCCTGCAGGGATCACATGTAGAGTTCCCTGCCTGGCGTGCTGAGCTGCACGCATGTTGTTTGAGGTGAGATGGTGAGCCGGGTTTGGGAGAGCATGAGGGGTTCAGGTGGCTTCGGGGCCATCCTGCCTCCAATCAAATATGGTGTGGTAACTATGCAAGATAACTAGGGAGTGTCAAGTGTTTATGATGTGTCTCACGGTTTAGGGATATGTTCACTCATACATGAAGCTTGACCAAAGCATGTGCAAAGTGGCCTAGAGCAAGGTGGCAGTTGGGCTGTGGAGGTCAGTTGTTGAGGCTGGGTCCCTTGGGGCAGGGAGGACTCTCAAACCTCACCTCCCAGGCACCCCAAGTGAAAACAGCCTGGCCCAGAGTCTGCTGGCATGGTTATGGGGGCCTCATTTTATGCTCCCTTCCAGGAGAAGCAGCTGTGAGTTCTGGACGGTGGCCGATGAGATTATCTGGCACAGGTAGGAGATGGCTTATGGGCATGACCTCATTATGGATGTTGAAATATAACATGTTTTATTTGAGGGCTGGAGCATTAGCACAGTGGGTAGGGCATTTGCTTTGCACACGGCCAACCCGGGTTCTATTTCCAGCATCCCATATGGTCCCCTGAGCACTGCAAAGAGTAATTCCTAAGTGCAAAGACAGGAGTAACCCTTCTGCATCGCCAGGCGTGACCCAAAAAGCAAAAAAATAAAAAATAAAATAAAAAACACCACCAACAAAAAACATGTTTTATTTGAAATGATGGAGCATTATATTGATAGCTTATTACTTGGTATCTTTTTTTAAAATATCCAACAATGTAGTAGTATTAGTTAAGAGTATCTCTTGAATAGTATACAATTATATTAATATTGCTTGTTTGAAATATTATTTTTTAAAACATCATAGGCAAATGTGTTTATATTAATGTAATCTATTATCCTCTAAAAGATGTGTCACGCACACATCAACTGTATAGACTTCACTTTGTTTCTCCATTTTACCAATTGTTTTAAAAATTCTTCACATTTTTAACATAAATGTCAGACTCTATATAAAGCAACAATGAGGAATTTGGTTACTCAGTGGAAACAAAACTAATGCAGATTTCAGACAGATATAATTACCAGGAATGGGATGTTTTTGAGAAAATGACTGGATACTGTTTTTTTTTTCTGTTTGTTTGTTTGTTTGTTTTTTGGGTCACACCCAACGATGCAAAGAAGTCACTCCTGGCTCTGCACTCAGGAATTACCCCTGGCTGTGCTCAGTGGACCATATGGGATGCTGGGAATCGAACCTGGGTTGGCTGCATGCAAGGAAAATGCCATACCTGCTGTGCTATTGCTCCAGCCCTGGACACTACTTTTAACTTAGCAAATTTTTCAGGAGAAATGCAATAGATACATATCTCAGTATTATTTAGTACTCTTTGTTATCTTCATGCAGATGCTCTCTTCCAATCCCAATTAAGAGAATGCCAGTAAATTTCCTAGCACAAAGGAAGATATGTACTTTCTGTATTATTTTTCATAAAAAAATACTGAATAAAACTAAGCCCATGACTAATTGCACAGCCCTACAATTTTCAAAAGTTTGATAATATCGTAACATAAAATGGTTTCTTGATGATGTATCTGCATTAAGAGCCTTCCTACATCCATTATTTTTCTGATAGTTCGTAAACACAACATCGATTTGAAAATTGCACATCTGCCTGCAGAAACAAGCTTAATTTTTTGTATTAACTCTGAAAATGGACTCAAAATATTATATTGCAAATTTCATAGAAAATAAAAATCCAGGAGATATTCATGCAGTGACTGAATAGAACAGCTTTCACTTCCTGTGCTTATGATCATAAGGCTATTAGGAAATGGTCAGAGGTCAGAAAATAGTTGTGTGTGTGCTTGTGTGTGTGTGTGTGTGTGTATGTGCACGCACATGTGTTTGCATATCTCTGGGAAGCATTGACTGAAACAAACAGTAGTTAATAACACCATTTAAGAAAATTCCAGTGTTTTCTCAGTCTTTTCAGTATTTGTATAATATATTTAATATTAGTGGGTAGTAAATATTCTTAACTTGTGTATCACATTAAGGAGTAAGGAACACTAAATCAGCATTATTTTTAACTTAAAAAAAATTGTTGGGCCCACATGTCAGTACTCGGGCTTCCTTGTGGCTCTAAACTCAAAGATCACTCTTGGGAGAGCCTTCAGTGGACCATAGGTGGTTGGGGATTGAATCTGGGTAAGTTGCATGCTAGAAAGCACCCTACATGTGGTAGTATTGACCCAGCCACAAATCAGCTTTATTTTAAACAGAAATATTACACTTTCTCAGAAAATCAGAAAATTTTCAGTTTTTGTAATTATTGACATGTAAATTTCATATCTTTAGATTTGAAACTAATATTATAAAATTTTGAGTATTTGGTAATATAAATAAGTATATGTTGCCATTATACTAAAGATCATGGTAAAACATTTATAAATCTGGCACAGTGTTAATATAGTTTTTCAAATTAGAAAGTTAAACAACAAAAATACTGACAAAAAATGGTAGTTTTCACACAGGTTAATGAAGAAAAGAAAATGATAAATATAAATAAATAGCATCTTAATAAAATAATTTTTTAAAAAACAAAAATGACTTGAAAAATTGATCAATAAAAAAACTTATAACTGAAACTACAAACTAGAAGCAAGAAAAAACCCATATGGTGGGTTGAATTTGCAGAAAATGTCAGTAAATATACTGTCCTACATGTATACAACAGGTTGCAAACATTAGAAAAAAGCATAACCTCAAATTTATTACATATAAACATAAAATAAGGTTGGTATTACAACTAAACCAAAATATTAGAATAAAGGATAACTTTACTCTTAACTCAAGCTTCAATCCATTTTTTTTCTAATCCAAGTATAGTAAACTAAATTTAGCATGCATAAGTAATTTAAATTCAGAATAATCTTTGGGCTAATATCCTGAATACAATATGACTGTCCTTTTTCTCTTCAAATCATTTTCCAAATAAAATAATTAATAGGTAAGATAATATTGTCATATTGACAGATAGGCAGAATATTATAATATTCATAGCTTTAGCTTTTGTATCTGATCTAACACATGAAATCTAGTAGTGACATGCCATTCAGATTTTAACATTTAATCAAAGACATTGAATTATGAGCATGAGGACATAAAGAACACACTAGATATGCGTCTTGCATTCAATCACCAGCATTGGACCAGCGCTGCAGTGCGTGATCGTGGAGCATGAACCAGGAGGAAAGTTGTGCACTACTAGATATGGCACCAAACCAAAATAATTCAAACCCAAAAAAGCTCTTCATTAAAAAATAAATAAATAAATGTTTGGACGAGCCTCATGCATGAAGGAACTGGCAGAGGAACCCAGGTGTGCGTGCGGGACCTGGGGCTGAGATCTCCAAACCTGCTCGGATTGAGATTAGTCCTTCTCCACCCAGACCCCCCATTTTTCAGTAGCTTGGCAGCCACACCCAAAAACTGCCCCAACACCCTGTAATCCCACCAATGGCCAACATCCAGATACTGTAAGAACAAGCTCCTGGAAGAGTCACTTGCCCCCTGAGCCTGGCTGTCTTCACTGGGGCCCCTTGGAGGGGACAGATTACCTTTCCTTCCCTGCCCCAAGCAGAGCCTTGACAGTTGAAGATCTCTGGAACCCAGCCACAACCATGCTTAAGGCCACTCTCCACACGTTCGGACATCTAATAGCCTTATTCTCCCTCTTGGAGAACCTGACAAGCTACCAAGAGTCTATTGTCCACACGGGAGAGCCTTTCAAGCTCCCTATGGCATATTCGCATCCCAAATACAGTAAAAGATATATACATACCTCTTGAAGAGCCCTGCAAGCTACCGAGAGTATCCTTCCCTCTTGGCAGAGTCTGATAAGCTTCCCGTAGCGTATTCAATATGTCAAAAATAGTAACGGTAGGTCTCATTCCCCTGACCCTGAAAGAGCCTCCAATCACAGGGAAAAACGAGTAAGGAGAGGCTGCTAAAATCTCAGGGCTGAGTGTAATAGAGACATTACTGGTGCCCACTCGAGTAAATTGATGAACAATGTGATGACAGTGATACAGTGAATTTAAAAATAAATAGATACACAAATATCATAAAACATATGCCAAGAGTGATCCCTGATCATGGAGCTAGTAGTAAGCCCTCTAGCTTACTACTGAAGGACAGGGAAAATGGTTTATCGGGAGGAGCACGGACTTTACACAAAGGAAGTTGGGATTGTATTCCAAGTAAGTTGTGGTCCCCTGTGCTCTGCTGGGAGGCCCTCTGAGGAACTCAGCTGACTGTAGTGCACCATGCACCACGCACAGCAAGTGGGGCCAAATAACCAGTGTCTTCTTGGGCTTGGGGTATGCATAATAAATATACAAATTGGCTTATTTTCTGCATAGAATAAGTAGATTAATATGTTGAAAAGTATCAAATCATTGATATAATAGTCCTTTTAGTATGCAGCACACATTTTGTGACACATATATGAATTTGTAGACAGCTGATAATCTAACACACTAGATTATAATAAGATCTAAAAAATGCAAAGTATTGATTGCTTTCACTTATTTTAATTCATTACTATAGATCAGAGAGTGTAATTTGCTGCATATTTATACATATATATCATTAGCTAATAGGTTCTTGTCATATTTTATGAAAAACTTCATTTGACAAGGCCACACATCCACAGTAATTTAATGTGGTGATATAGAATATAAAAAAGACAAAAATAAGACATTAAAAATCCCATAACTTATCATAAATTATCTGAGTGATGATAGCCTTTTCACATTTTTAACTGTCAGACTTTTTAAATAGATCATTGTTTATGTATTAATGCACAGTAACCAGAAGACAACTTTAAAATAAAATGGGAAAATTGTAAAGTATAAACAGATAATTAAAAATATGTTTAGTATCTAATTAATCCATTTTGATTTAACTATTATTACTCTCATTTGACATTCACAAAAAATAACATTTAGTTTGTGTTATATACTAATTTGTGACCTTAGAATAAATTCCTGGTTTCCTCAGTTCTTATGCCTAAATCACCATACTGCAACTCTAACAGGTATGGACAGGTGTTAGGCCGAAGGCTGAAACCATTTTCCCAGATAACACAGATTCAGTATGCAGAAAAAATTTTAATTTAGAATTATGCATTTGGTTGAATATCTTGAATGCAAGATGGTTATAGTTTTTATATTCAAATATTTGTATTTCCTATAATTAAAACAGATAATATATAAAACAAGGTTGTCATTAACTAATAGGCAAGGTGCTATAATATTCATGTCATCTATTTCTGCATTTTATCTAACATATAAAATATAGTTGTGAAATAATACATAGATTTTGACATCTACTCAAAGATATTTAACTATGTACATGGGTTTATAAAGCATGCATTACATATGAGTCCTCTATTCAATCACCAGATTTGTATGATTCCATGAGCACCACAGTGAATGACCCCTGAAATCACACAGATCACCCTAATGTTTAAATATATATCTAAGCATAAATCTGTCTAATCCCAGAGTCCAGACTCCATCATTTTCAAACAAGTGTCGGAACTGAAGTTACCAAGTACATGCATGTGGAGCGGGCTGGGAAAGGATAGAGGAATGGGCTTAAAATAGCGAGGGGCCCAGTAGACAACATGCAGGGATATGAGCATTTTAATCATATGAATGATGTGGCTGCGGTCACTGTATCACTGTTATCTCATCGTTCATCGATTTTCTCGCATTATACTACTAAAGTAAATAATAAACATGTTTTATCTCTTTGAAGCCAATTGTGAGAAAGATAGTTGGAAATGATCACATTGGATAAGAACTGCATGCTAAGAGTAGGTAAAGAACCAAACACGATGATCCTTCATGTATCTGTATTGCAAATCATAATGCCCTAAAGGAGAGAGACAAAGAGAGAAAGAGGGAGAAAAAGAGAGAGAAACAGAGAGAGAGAATAAAAGTGCCTACCCTATAGAGACAGGCTTGAGGTGGGGACAGGGTGACAGGAGGAAAACTGGGGTCATGGTACATTGGTAGTGGGAAATGTGCACTGGTGGAGGGGTGGGTGTTGGAACATTGTATGACTGAAATCTGATCATAAACAACTTTGTCACTGTGTGTCTCACAGTGTATCACTGTCACTATCATCCCATTGTTCATCGATTTGCTTGAGAAGGCGCCAGTAATGTCTCCATTGTGAGACTTGTTGTTACTGTTTTTGGTATATCGAATACACCATGAGTAGCTTGCCAGGATCTGCCTTGTGGGGGAGATACTCTCGGTAGCTTGTTGGGCTCTCAGAGAGGGATGGAGGAAATAAACCTGGGTTGGCCGCGTGCAAGGCAAACACCCAACCTGCTGTGCTATCACTCCAGTCCATCTCACAGTGACTCAATAAAAAATTAAATAAAAACAATAACATTCTATTTTAAAAAGAAATACAAGGATATATGTGATATTCATTATAATGTTTTTCCTATTCATTCCAAATATATTTTCAGTTTCATTAATTTTGATAATCTTCATTAAATCTTGCATTTAAATCCAGTTTGCACTGCCTGCCTCACTATCTGTATATGGTATTTGAAACTTCTCTTTGCATCTCATATCTTTGATCTTTGCAACTTACATAGCAATTTTGCCTTTTCCACTTCTCAGTTACAAGACCAGTCCAACTCATTTGTATGTGGAAGTTGGTCTTGGAATATGTAATTTAAGACAGAAATTATTTTTTCTTAAAAAGAGTGAGTGGGAAAACTAAAAATGTATACAATGTTTCCTCTATAGATGCCTGGCTTTTGAAAACTTCCTTTCTAAAAAAATACTTTGAGACTTTTTGCAAATTTCTGTATATAGTTTTCCCTACCAGGTACACATATTCTATGCTTTGACAATTCAATTTTCATATCGTTAAGTGAAAGACATAATCATCTTAATCCTCCACTACAAAAATGAGAAGGTATTCTCTATTTTTGAATTAAGCTGAATTAGCTTATATATAGAAAGATATATATAGATATATATCTATATATAATGTTAGCAGAGAAAGCCATCCATTTAAAAGTCTATAAAGGAATTTCTTCCATTTTTAAGGTGAATTTTAGCACAACTATCAAAATCCTACAAAACTCATAGCTTAGAATTGGACTACAAACTATAGTATCAGAATCAATAGAGAACAAAGCAAAAGTTTTATTCTTCTACAGAGAAGAAAAGGCACAATACCTGATTTAACAGAGATTGGAGAGAGAGTTTTGGAGAACAAAAGGAGCAAAATTTAGAAAACGAAAGACATTTTATCCACCAGAGATAATAGAGATCATCTTGTGTTTATCTTCCTTCTTCTAGCTTACTTCACTCAACATGTTATCACCCTTGACCTCAGTGTTTAGAGAGAAAACAGAAAGAGTAGGAAATATATAAAGGAAACAAGAAGAAAACAGGAAGTAATGCGTGAACAGGCATCAGGGCTTCCATTATTCTGGTGATACGGGTGAGTGGTATAGCTATATACCCAAAACACAGACAACATATCTGAGAAATTGAGATCTAAGCTGCAACCAGTGAAACTTCGAAATGTTCCCGTCAAGTTGATAGGTAGGGATAAGGAAATGTGAGAACATTGTTAGAGGGAACTTGACACTGGTGGTGGGATTGTTGTTGAAATATTGCATGGCTAAAACTATCTGGTAACTTTGTCTTTTTTAAATTTAAAAACTAAAACAAAATGGAAATGGAAGACATTGTCCTTACATCTAAGATAGTTCTACAAATTGGAGTGACTGCACATGTTGAAAAATAGTTATTCTAATCAAATACTCAATGAGAAGTAGACAAAGGAGAAGTGGGTTCAAGATGACCTTATCCTAGTCTTGCAGACATCTCTAATGCTCAGTGGGATTCAGCTGGAATGTAACTGGTCAAGAATGAGCTGAAGAATGTTCCAATTTGGTTGGAAAACTCTTCAGAGCACATGTTCATGACAGGCACACGCGTTTCAGCATATTATTCCACTGTTTGCTCATTCAGAGGCCCAAACAGATTGACAGATGACCCTTTACCATTAAATACTATTTACTCCCTCTCCTCATCCACAGTAATACATGGTATCATTCCTACTGAAGTGAAAGGTAATATGTTTTGAAGATGACTTTTAAAAGAAAATGTAAAGAGTTCTCTTGCATAACTTGAATTGATTTTGGAATGCTACATCTGTAATAGATAATTATATGAAATAATATTCACTATTATCATTATGATCTGCGATTAGACACTTTTTGGCACTTGAGTCACAACCAGTAGTGCTCAGGAAAGTAGTGCTCTCAAGCGTTTTCGGCCTGGTTTTGTGGAGGGATTAAAATATTAAGGAATGAGAGTATGAGAAAGATAGTAGAGTGCGTAAGGCATTTGCCTTGCATGGGGCTGAACCAGAATCTATTCCTGGCATTCCACAAATATTAAAAATCTCTTCAAACTGGGGCCAGAGCAATTGCACAGTGGGTAAGTGCTCCCCTTCCACTTGGCCAGTCTAGGTTTGATTCCTGGCACCACGTATAGTCCCCTGAGCCTTGCCAGGAGTGGAATTGGCATTTTGGATTCCAATCTTCAGTAGTTTTTTGAATTGTATTCAATTAATAACCATTGGAAGATGGTCTTGAAACTTGAGATGTGATTATATCTAGGAAAGCTAAGATATTCTTTGTGTGTCACTAATCAATATTCAGCCACAATAGAAGATGTCACTAAATGATTCTGAATTAACTATTCCAAAATATGTTAGTGCCTTTATCTAAAGTTAACAAGTAGCTATTTTTAATAATCAAGGTAGATGAGATGTGAAAGAGGATTAACAGCATAATCATGTGGTGTATCATAGAAGAGACTCATAATTCTATTAAAAATTTAACCATAAATGCATAGATATCGAATTATTTTTCCCAACTAGTTCTGTATGCAAAATATGGTATAAGAGAAAGCACCTTTCTAAATTTAAATGTCCATAATTAAGATTATGAATAGATATAAATAAGGCTTATCCATGGTTGAATATATTGAAGAAAATGCCTTGAAGTCTGCAATTTTGATGAGTAATATTTCATAAAATTAGACTAATCTGGAAAAAGTCAACAATAAACAGAAAATTGAACTTTGAAGAGTGATTAAGGAGTTCAAGCTGATTGGAAAAGATACATTCATCTTTTCTGTCTCACTTTTCATGAGAGTGATAATAAAGAGAAAATAGAACACGCTGTTTATTTTAGTTTCATAGTTAAAAAAAGGAATGCCGTAAATTCAAAACATGAAAAAAATAAACATTTGCTGAGGAGTATCAATGATAATAAGTTTAGGTTTTAAGACTGTACAATTTAACATTTTTTTTATCTAGTTTTTTTTTCTCCCCACATCTCTGAGTTCTCAAAGTTTACTCCTGGCTCTGTGATCAGGAAAACATATGTGGTACTGGGAGATAGGATATGGGTGGGCTGTGTGCAAGCAAAGTGTCTTACTCAATGTACAATTGTGTCAGCCCCCAGTTGGTTATTTCTGTGTAAGTTACTGAGATAAGTTACTGAGGTTCCCATCATTAAACAAATGCCTTACTCATGTTGGGAGTATTCTGAACTTAAAAACTCTGATTACTTACACTACGTTACTGTGAGAAACCACCAAGGTGAATGCTGTAATCCAGAAGAATGGAGCATTAAATAAGAGGCTGTTGTCTGGAAACAAGGAAGAATCACAAGGCATTTATTCGCTTTTGTTGTGCTTGACAGTGAAGTTGGATATGACTGTGTGGTACTCATTCAGCAAGGGTAATTTAGAACAGATATGTGTGCATATGCCTATGTATGTTCATAGAGACATGTATGTATGCATATATGTGGGTATTTGTGCACATTTTTTGCCCTTGTAGCTTTTAATAGGATTTAAAATACTACAAATTCTTTACTTATCAATAATAAGAAGAAATGATAATCTAATTAGCACTTAATATTGAAGATAGTAGGCTCTAAGTTTCTCAGTGTTCTAACTTAAATAATGTCTACATTTATCCTAAAGAATTCTTAGGCTTTTGAATTTTGTAACTCCAATTTCTATGGGAAGAGAGCAACATACACTGCTATACCCCATATGTGTGTGCCTGTCTGTGTATGAAAGCATATATCTTTGGAGAATAAGATTTAAGATCTGTGCCTCTTGTCTTATAATATAAAGTATATTGTCTTCAGAGCATAGTTCTAGATATTAACTGATTTAATAGATACTTAAGTATCTCTTCCATATCATTTATCTCTCACTATACTTCTAGGGTGTCCTAATGCTGTGAAAATGGTATTCTATGAATTAATTATTTAATGAATTGATTAAATGGACATTTGTAAAGAAGTTACTCCTATAAAGGTTTATGCCTGCATGTAATCTTATGATTAAATATATACCTTTTGTCGCCTAAGTTACTACCTTAACTAAGGTTAATTTCATCCAACTTTGTCAAACTAATTCAAAACTTTGAATTATCCATTTGGGATGCATCCATCTGTATCATTTAAAGATCCATCGCTAACTCCTAAGCATCAATGCAATCCACAGTGCTGGCAATGTGAATGCTGGTGTTTTAGTTTCTTTAAACACCCTATAATAAATTCTAAAATGGTCCTGTAAAAATTACTGACTTGGTTATATTTCCACTCCAAAGTGCATACTTCAATTTCATCCAATGATCTATTTTTGTCACCTTTGAAAGCAAATATCCTTGTTATGTGTCTTCTAATGATAGCAAAGGAGCAGTGATATGTAAACAGCAATAGATGTGTTCTCAAGTGAAATAAATGTGTGAACTCAGTCATGCATGGTGAACACAGAGGTAGCTGATAAACAACTCCAGGCAATTCCTCATCACAGGAGGAATGGAGAAATCAGGCAGTAAAATCCATGAAAACGGATTCAAGAACACTTCAAGGTGACCTCCACCTGGTTAGTTTTCCACAATTGATAATTGTCCTCACTTAAAGTATACCTTTTCAGTGCAATGATTGGAGATTTTCTTTCAGAATATAAATTGGTCATGACCCTACTGTAGGTGACATTTTATTCTTCACAGCTTAGACTGGATGTATATAGAAAGCAACTAAACTACTTGAGAGGGAGAAATTTAAGATTTCAGTGCCGATGAAAACTGAGACAGACTGTCAGACCTTTGCTATGTGGATAACACATTCACATTTGAAACAGTAAGACACTATTCTCTGAGAGAGAATTCATACCACAGGAAATTACAACATTCAGAGTTGATGAAGATCAAGGCCAGTAGGAGCTTACCTGATAGGTAGGACATTAACCAAGAAAAGAGAAATCAAACTCCTTCTATCTTGGTTGAGGTATACTCTGCAGAGTCCAAGCAAGAGATTAGGCAAATGAGTACTACATAATACGATCATCATTAGACAGTAAATGATATACCAAATTTCAAAATAATATTATAAGGTAAATCTACTTTTCTCACAAAACCTGAAAAACTTGGGGCTAGAGAGATAGCACAGCAGGTAGGGTGTTTGCTTTGCAAATGGCCGGCCTGGGTTCAATTCCCAGTATCCTATATGGTCACCCAAGCACTGCCAGGAGTAAATTCTGAGTGCACAAGCTGGATGTAACCCCTGTGCAACGCTGAGTGTGACACAAAAAGCAAAAAAACCCAAAAAAACTGAAAAAATAAAGTGATTGTTACTATAAGTACAAATATATATGATCTCCACTTATTATATTCAGAATTTTTAGTTTCCTCATTTAATTTTCAAATTTTAGAATGCAGTAGCAAAATAATCAGAATAAGTTGTGCTGAAGTTATGATGCAAAACTTCTACAGATTTTCTTTTCTAGATTTTAAAACCTTGTTGGGGTCCTTAGCTCTCAGTGCCTCTAAATTACCAATGAGAAGTTAGGATCAAAATCTAGATGTGAAATTTTTCGTGAACAATAACAACAAAATATATGACAAAATAACAATACAAACTTGGGGAAAGTTTAAGTTCTATCAAAACTCATCATACTACCTTCATTTCCCAATGTCATACAGAGACATAATCATGTATGATTTGGTCCAAATTATGTTGTATTATTTATTTCACAAGATCTTGTTACCATCTGGATCATTTACATATCAGAAAAAAATCTGACAGTTGCACAAGGAAATTACAATAACTCTGAATTAATTTGCAGATTCTATTCTACACTTTGAATGACCGTGTAAAATAACTCTGATGTCACTAACCAGCAAGAGAAAATGGAACACCAAGATATAATTTCCACAAGAAATTTTATTAAAATAATCATTCATTATCTTTCATTGCCTGTTGGAAATAGATTTAACTCTGAAACAAACAAATCAAGTAGAGAATGCTACAATTTTTAGAGATATGGGTGAATTTATGTACATATATCTTATTAAATTTTCTTTTTAAAACAAGTGAGTATAATTATAGATGATACACATAAATCACTGTCATTGTCACTGACATCCCATTGCTCATTGATTTGCTCAAGAGGGCACCAGTAACATCTCCATGTAAGACATGTTGTCACTTTTTTTGGCATATGGAATATGCCATGGGTAGCTTGCCAGGCTTTGCCATGCGGGCGAGATACTTTTGGTAGCTTGCTGGCTGTCTGAGAGGGGCAGAGGAATCAAACTCAGGTCAGCTGTGTGCAAGGCAAACACCCTACCCACTGTGCTATCACTCCAGCCCCTAAAAAGTTGAGATTTAGGAAAAATGTATTTCATCTTTTTTTCTGTTCCTCTCTATCATTGTCATTATCATCTATCAAAGTACATAGCATTAGAAAGGCTTAATAGCAATAATAATATATTTGCCAGTGTCTTATAGTAATCACATAAAGCTATACTGATCAGGTCACTATTGCTCAATTGATGAGATACAAAAAAGAAGTCTTTCAGAAAATGAAGATCATTGGGCAAACGAAATATATCATGTTCAGCAGAAATACTGTGAGATTACCCGAATATTTGGTGTTGGCTGCCTCCAAGTGCTCAGAGTGCCTCACCGTAGTTCTCGTTCAAGCCAGTGCTCATGTTTAAGACAAGGGTCTGGGGGTGTGATGTTTCTTGGGCCCTGCCTCGGATGTAAGTTTGACACTTGGGTATCATGCAGTATCAGTAATGAAAACCCAGACCTGTGTGTAGTAAGCATGTGTCATAATTGCTGTACTTGATCCTCAATCCTATAAAATGCAACTTTGATATAATGCAGTACAAAGTCAGCTTTCCAGAACCTTCCGGGTAAAATGCATTTGAATTGGTGCATTCTTAGCAAAGTCTCTAAAAGCCAGTCAGTCTTTTGAAATTTCTAAATAAAAAAATAGAGTAGTGGAAAGACCTTAAAATGTAAAAATAGAAAATGGAGTAAAATAAGAACACAATAAAATCTAAAATTACTAGATAGAAAATAAAGTAGTGAGAATACATAATTCTATGAATGTACTTTTTATTGAGGCTATGGAGGCTGGGTCCAATGCCCGTAAAGAATACTGATTTAATTCTTAACAATGTCTCAAGTGAGAGGAGACAGTGAAAGAAAAATTATTTTGTAGGAGAATTTAGCATCTCAGTTTCTTAGAATCAGAGGAAGAATCACAGTCATTTTCAACCCATAACTCTTAGTGACTTGGTAAATGGAAAAACATTGTGGAATTTTAAAAAATAACAAAATACTGAAGGAGAATATTCTCTCTATATTCTTCACCAAGTTTCTTTCTCATCTGTTCAAATCAATCTCTTAATGAAGACATGAAATGTATAGATTATTTACCATAAACTTCTAAGTAAGTATTTAAAGTGGGACAGTAATTCTTAGAAAGTTTTATAGCAAGCATGACTAGAAAATAGATGTGCAGGAGAAAGTTAATATTGTATTCTTTATTAGAAAGATGACGTTATTGTGTAAGGGAAAATATTTGACTTATCTCTGTGCTACTGTAGAACAGGCCCTGTGCACTATGCTGTTTTTCCAAGTATATTTAACTCCTCAATTAAATAAACTGTGCTCCTAATTTTGCAGAAAACTATTCTCATAGCAATATTTTCCTAAGTAATCTGAAAGAATTTTTGGCACAATGCAAGTAGAATAGGGCCTGCATAATATCATTGGATTAAATAATACATTTTGTTTTGGTTCAAGTATTAACACAACAAAATACAGTTTGAATAAGTACAAAATGGCCTCAGAGAGCAGAGTAAAATTATAAAAATGATCATTACTTTAAACTAAGAAATTTGACCTGATATGTTTTATACTTCCTAAAAGTCACCAACACCTAAAAATAGATCCAATTGGTCTGTGAATGGATATAAAAAAAAAAAAACATTAGTAGAACTTTCAGAAGCACAAAATTTTCCTTTAATAGTATTTATCAGCATGTTAGTATTGCTCCATTATGAGACATGCTGATAGAATTACTTTAAAACAACCAAAAATATAATTACAACCATTGTATTCTACCCTACAATCTAAATCTGTGCCATAATTTACTGTATTTTCAAACTCTGTAAATCACTCCAGGGAGGCTAAAAAGTTCTTTTGAAACTTATACCTTCTTATATCATTTGAATATTATTTGGGAAATAAGCAGTCTTTATACAGAGTTATGCAGTTGGATCTTAGAAAAATTGACATAATTTTCAAACATTCTAACTTGTAAGACTATGGTTCTGAAGCAGTCATGCTATTCCACTATTTATTATTATATATTTGCAAGTAAATATCTTATTTCATAATAAGAAAATTAATGTTAGCATGTATTTATTTAATATGTACATTGAAGGTGTCATATATATGTTCTTCAACAAAAAATTGTAATTCTAATTTTTACAGGAATTGGAAATCTATCTGAAGCAAATTGATGGGTTTATCTAATCTGCATATTTAATAGAGAGTAAATATCCATCTCCATTATCATGCATTCTTTTAGGGTTTCAAATCAGTAATGTGAATGCATGCATTTCATGGGTTTAGAAAATTATTGAATAATGGCATCCCTAGAAAAATATACATATCCTAACTACTCTTTGAAAATAGACTAACTTGTAATGTATGACTTATTATTTTAACCTTATGAAAAGTTGAAACATTGTTTTTCAGCTATTTGACAATGTAAGAAAATTTTTTGAGAATTGTAAATGAAATCCTTAAGATAAAAATTTCTTTTCTAAGGGCTGGAGCAATAGCACAGCGGGTAGGGCACTTGCCTTGCATGTGGCCAAACTGGGTTCGATTCCCAGCATCCCATATGGTCCCCCGAGCACCGCCAGGAGTAATTCTTGAGTGCAGAGCCAGGAGTAATTCTTGAGCATCACTGGCTGTGACCCAAAAAGAAAAAAAAAAGAAATTTCTTTTCTATGACTATGAATAATATAAGTTTATCTTTTCTATTATTCTCACAATTAATTTTAACTTGAGTACAACATAAAATCCTTAGATATTTGGTCATTATTGTTATGTGTCTGTGAGGGTATTTCAAGGTAATAAAATTTGAATAAAGTAGTATTCTGAGAAAAATGTCTTGTCCTCCCTGATGTAAGTGAAAGTCACCTACTTGAATGAAAACCCTAACACAAAAATAAAGTTGAGTATAGACATTGCTCACTTACTATAACCCAGAACAACAGTCATTTCTGCTCTCTGAACTCAAACTGAAACATTCATTCTTTTACAAGAGTAGAACTTGTTCTGTGTTTTAGGTCTTCAGACTCAAATGAAACTAAATCATTAATGTCCCTGCTTCTTGCTTCTCATTGGAAGATTTAGAACCCCTAAATCATACAATTGCTATGCTAACAATTGAAAAGCAGAAATTCGATATCAATTTAGAAATACTAGTACTTTGACTCAAAAATATAGCTGCCACTCCTAGAAATATGTGTGGGTATTCTTGTATTCCATGCAGTATAGACTAGCAACCTCCCCTCCATTCACTGAAATCTGAAATAGTGTTCTTCTGAATTAGGCATCCAGCCCAGAAAAAAACATTGTAAGAACATTAGATGCAGTTCAATGTGGTGACCTGTTCCTATCCTTGTAAACTCAGCAGCAAACTTGAGCGAAAGATAGTTCCAGGAGCTAGTAGACAAAAATAAAGTGCTAGTAGTGTTAGTAGGTAACTAGCACTTTATTTTTGTCTACTAGCATCTAATGCTCTTACATTGTGCTGGTAGTGTTAGTAGGGGGTGGAGCAATAGCACAGTGGTAGGGCGTTTGCCTTGCACTAGGCCAACCCAGGTTCAATTCCTCCACCCCTCTCAGAGAACCCGGCAAGCTACCGAGAGTAATATGCCAAAAACAGTAACAACAAGTCTCACAATGGAGGTGTTACTGGTGCCCACTCGAGCAATGGGATGACAGTGACAGTGACAGTGTTAGTAGACAAAAACTAAATATCCTTCATAGGGTTTATCATATAATATGTACTCTTAAATGCATAAAAGACTTGATAAAAACATTGTTTTCAGAGTTCACTGTCTGTGACTAAGATTATCTTATCTATTTCACTTTAAGTAATATTCAAAGGATTTCTGAAACATAGTGCAATGGATATTGGCAATGCACTAAATCAAATTCACTAATAAAGGACTTCTGATGTTTAGGTTAAGTTGTTCAAGCAACTATAAAAATAACTTACTGCTTCACTTGGTTTCTTTATAACTAGTTTCTGATATGCTATTTCAGAATAACTATTAATATTTGTTAACAGAATTATATGCCCAATAAAAGGACTCTGAAGGGAGTTACCAACTGTAAAGAATATAGATTCTGATTTTGTACCCTTAAAAAAAATCAGCAACAAAAGGTAATAAACCATAATGTAGAATTCAGAGATATCAATTCTCAAAAAGAAATAAGAGAGAACCTAAGAACCTTGACATTTTGTTAGTGATCATTTTCTATATAATGTAAATACTGATCATGAAATATAAACGGGATTTTTGGTAGATTTTTCCATATATAAGCAAGTCAGCCAGAAAAGTAAAAGAACCATCAAGTGCTTAAAAAAAGGTTAGAAAATTTAAAAAGCTGTCACAGCATTAAGTGAAAGAAGTCCTACAGGGGTTGGTTGGAGCATAGCAGGGCAAATAGAGTGCTTGCCTGGCATATGGCCAACTAACAACTTAACAACTAATTTTTATAAAGTTGTTAAGAATAATTTGTTACATTAATATTTCAGCACCGATCCCACCACCATTCCACCTACCCACCACCATATTTCGAATGTTTCCACCCCAACCCCCAAACCTTGCCCCCAAAGCAGGACATAAATAATTTCTTTTGTATTGCTTTCATGAATAATCCATGAGAAATGATCCCAAAAAGTTTCCTTAGGGGAAAGTGTGTAAAGATTGTTGTATTTCACCCTGAAGCCATTAAGCCCTTGTATAAGAGATTAGTAATATGTATGTTGTTAAGGTTGAGCTTTGTGTGCTTATAAACATTAATTCATAAATTATAGAAGTGTTGTTACACTTTCATTATTTAAAAGAAATTAATAACAGGGGAAATAAATAGATGTAAAAAGATACATAGAAGCTATTTTACTCTTCAGTTGTCTTAAATAAATCTGTTTTAAAATAGTTTAATTTTTTTAACACCAACTATGTAAACTACATGTGAATGGATTTTTCTCGACAGTTGTTTTATTTTAAATTTTATGCTATAATATTAAACATAATTAATCTTTCATAGAATATCCATATTTGTTTATAATAGAGATAACAGCATTTATTGAGCTGCAAAATTGATCTTATAACCCTATTAAGGTAATTAGTTCTTTGTCATAGTAATGTTTTAAATTTGAAACTTAATATTGATTGCCATATCTTAGGGGAAGAGAATGAAAGTGAATATTACCCATTTAATTCTGAGTTTATATGTCATTCTGATGTATTCCAGTATGCACTTAGAGCATGCCTTTATTTTGTTTAGGGATTTTGAGCCATGGCCAGTAGTTCTCACTGTTTACTCCTGGCTTTGCACTCAAAGATCAGTCCTGTCAAGTTTGAGGAATCATATGTTTCTTTGGATCCAACAAGAGGGTCTTGCAAGCACGATATTATGTTAGCTGCTGGACCCATGCTCTCTATTTCTGGCCCAATGTATGCTTCCTATTTATAGTTATAACATTATTCTTTGCATGACTGGCATATTATTAAAGAGAGATAACATGGGTGTGATTAAACCAGTATTCTAAATTATGCATTTCTAAGTACTTTTAAATATTTAGCTTGATTATGCTACTTATCAAAAAGTAAGAATCAATTTTACTCTCTGAGAAACTTGATATTCAAAATAAATTAAATAATTTCTTTAAAAATTGTAAATTTTTAATTTCAACCATATTTTGAAATAATATGTCTAATTGTCTTTATTAAAATTGCTTAGAGTAGATGGAGTGATATTATGGCAGTTAGAGTGCTCACTTTGCATAGGGCACACATAGTTTTAGCCACAGTGTTCAATATGGCTCCCCCTTAAGCCTTTCCAGGTGTTATTCCAGAACACGAAGTCAGGAGTAAGCTTTGAGCACCATCAGGCATGTTCCAATTTTTTTTTTTAATAACTATAAAGAGGACGGGAGCAATAGCACAGCTGGTGGGGCTTTTGCCTTGCACACAGACGACCCAGGTTTGATTCCTCCATCCTTCTTGGAGAACCTGGTAAGCTACCGAGAGTATCCCACCCGCACGGCAGAGCCTGACAAAATACGCATGGTGTATTCAATATGCCAAAAACAGTAAGAATAAATCTCACAATGGAGAAGTTACTGGTGCCCGCTTAAGCAAATCGATGAACAACGGGATGACAGTGCTACAGTGCTAATTAAAAAGTAAATAGGACAAAACTGAAAAGATTGAACAGGACCAAAGTAAATTCAAATTAGTACTTTCTCAAGTCAATTTATTGAAAAAGACATTACTAACAGATAAAATAAGTTCATTTTTGGCATCAGTGGCATGACAAAAATACTCATTTTATACACGTAATGTTTTTAATCTGGCTTTTGAAATAACACAATTAAAAGGAAGCCAAAAATTTGAGCTTTCAATTATATTGTTTAACCATTAAAAATGTAAGTATTATTTGTTTATTAAGTCATAGCCACTTATTATACTATTAGTTCAGGGAACATTTGCTGAATTAAATTCCTTTAAATATTATGAAACAAGGATGGGATTTTGTTAAGATTGACTACAGGCAAATGCATTAGTACACAAAGCAAAATTGCTAATGTTTTGATCCTGCATTCTATCAGCTAAAGATGTCAATAATGCACAAGAAGTAAAATAGAAATCACATCTCATACAGTCATTTCTAAATGAAATTTGTGTTAAGATGAAATACAGATCAAATATGAAAGAATTTCAACACACATTGTCAGGTTTTGAAGCTATGGAAAGGTATGTGATTTATAAAAGAATCCTTTAGGCTTCCAACAGAGCTTGACAAACATACATAACTACATATGTCCATATATATGTGTATACACACACACACACACACACACACACACACATATATATATATATATATATATATGCTTTCTGGGAAGACATTATCAAACCCATCAAACTAAGCACAAGCTGTGTCTGTGATTTGCTGATGGATACAAATTTGTGGACAGAAATTCTTTGCTTTCTTTTATAAATTATTGTTTCAGGGCCCGGAGCGATGGTACAATGGGTAGGTCTTTTGCCTTCCATGCAGCAGACCCAGGTTGGATCCTTGTCATCCCATTTGGTCCCCGGAACACTACCAGGAGTAATTCCTGAGTGTAGAGCCAGGAGTAACCCCTGAGCATTGCAGAGTGTGACCCAAAAATAAAAAAAAAATTGTTTTTAATTTTACAAAAAAAAAATAAAAAAACTTCAGGAACATTATATATTAAGCCCAGAGAGAATGTTATTTATTGTATGCTTATATAAGACCTGTTTTTGGTTTGCATAAATCAGACAGCAGATAAGTACCTTTTCTTGTGATAATGAGGAAGACTATAGTAGACAGAAGAGACAGCAGAGGGTAACGGGAAAAATGAAATTCTGATAGAAGAGACTGGAATCACTTGTCTGCAAGAACATAGATGCAAATTTTAGTCATAATACAAAAACAAATTTTAGGATTTCCCATGTCAGTTTCTGCAATGCACGCTCCACATGTTAGTTGTTGAGCATAAGCATTTAAAGTATTAACTTCCATGGTTTTATCTGCTTTTATAAATGAGATTTTACAAATAAAGAAATATGGAGGAAGTTTCACAATTTGTCTGAGTTTACATAACAAGTAAGCAGGGGTTGAGATTCAGTCCTTGATGTTCTAAATCTACTCCGACTCAAAGATTATATAGTCCCAGTAATGTAGATGAATAGGATTCTGTTCACCTCTGTGTTTTACTTATCAATCCAAGACAGTTTCCGATTTCGATGAAGAGCTACATACTACATATAGTAGGTGTTCCTAGTTAGAACAAATGCCAGCATAAGGACAAATACTACTTTATTGTTTTCTTATAAAATTATTTTTTTATTGTTGTGGTACCTAAGCCTTGTGCTCAGCAGTAAAGAACAATTGATGAACTAAACAACTTAGATTTGGTGGCCTATGGCTATCTAGAATAATTTGGGGGAGGTGGAGTCTACTTAGCAGCTCTCTGAAGGCCCAGATGACCCCCTGAGGTTCAGCCCAGCCCTTCAGTGCAAAGTCTCAAGGACGTGATTCCGATTCGGACTTTGTTAGTGTCACAGAGCTTACAGGGATAAACCAAGTGATGCTCAGAACCCAAGAGCCATACCTGCCAGTGCTGAGACTTCCATAGTGGCACGTCATAGTGCTCAGAAACCTTCCACTGCTAGAGATCAGACTGGGGTCAGTGTCACACAAGGCATGTGCGTAAACCCCTGCAGTATCCCTCCAGTCCAAATGTATATTATATTCTCTTGAAATATTTGAAATTAAAGTTACAATTTCTATGAGTGAACATGCCTTTTATTTTTAAATTACTATTGTGATTTATTTGTGATTTTTAATGAAGATTTTTTTGTCAATTCATATTTATGCAAGCTAGAAAGATATTTTTGTAAACAGTATTAGCTGATTTCCCAATTACATGAATATGAGAGTCAGCAAATGTTTCCTAATACAACTCAATAGAAGGGGCCAGAGCAATATAGTACAGTGGGTGAGGTGTGTGCTTTGCATGCAGCTGACCTTGGTTTGATTCCTGGCACTTCGTATATTCTCCTGAACCCCCCAGAAATGGTCACTAAGCACAGAGTCAGGAGTAAGCTCTGAACACTGCCAGGGGTGGCCTCCAAACAAAGATAAGGATATATATGCATCATCATATCATCCCATTGATCATCGAATTTCTCGAGTGGTATCAGTAACGTTTCCATTCTACCCAGCCCTGAGATTTTAGAAGCCTCTCTTTACTCATCCTTCCCAAAGGTGCCGCTTTGGGCTTTGGAGGCTCTTTCAAGGTCAGTGGAATGAGATCCATCATTGTTACTGGTTTTGGCGTATGAATATGCTACGGAGAGCTTGCCAGGTTCTCCCATAGATTTTTACCTAGGGCCCTTTTTCCTCTTCCTGGGCTCAGCTAAACTGTTATAATACTTCAGCCACAGCCCATATATATATGACATATTATTACATTACATATATACATATGTATATGCATACACATATATGCACATATATATTTGTGTGCATGTGTGCATACATAATGATATGTATATATATGTAAATCATACATGTATACATAAGGGTATATATACACACATATATATTATTAGCATCATTAGTAACTTTATTCAACATGAAAAGTTTGCAAATTAGAAGCTGTTTTTTCTGATCTTTAAATTTTTATAAAACTGACTTTTAAATAAGAGCTTTTATTAGAGCAACATTAATCTTGTTTAATATCTACTTCTTTAAAACTTCTTTGTGGTATTCAAACAATGTGATAATTAGGTATAATTTTTCACATGTGTAGTCTAGTTATTTATTCACTTTCTTGAGAAGGGCCCATTAAATACCTTTCAGTTTAAAAAGGTTTAATAATATCTCTGCATTTAAGATTTACAATTTGGTTATCTTATAAAATACACTGAACTTAGTGCTCCTTCTGGGTAAGTACGTGTTTAGAATTATAAACTCATTCTTTAGTTTTATAGATAGACCTTGCATCTGCTGCTTACATACATAAATTTGTGAACTTGTATTAGAATTAATAACAATAATAATACTTTATTTTATCAAAAGATTATGTTTTATGTTTGAATTATAATAATAAAAGTATTAGCCAGTGGGTAGAAATAGAAAAAATTAAGCAGTCTTTGGCATTCATGTGGATAACATTCTTCTTTGATCTAAATACAATTAACCTGAATCTAAGACACATAGAATAAATCCAAATACAAATTTTCTATTCTTAAGTCAAGTTCAAAACAACTGTGATTTTTTTTTATGGGTTGCATGATGTTGCCCAGAAAACAAATATTTTAGCTGAACTCTACATCTCCATATGCAATACACTATGGATTAAAGATTAATACTTTTATTTTTGCCCCCTGGAACTATAATTGTCCATAATATTAATTGTAATTACTTCCCAAAGGAAGTCAGTTTGCAATAATTACATCAATAGCTTTTTTAAGTAAGTTATCAGAATCAAGGTATAGTAATATTTTTAAGATTATAAAATTATATGACAAGTATAGTATACATGATAGTTTAAATATTTTACACTAAAATAAACCAATGTTCCACAATCCTTGAATGTACAAATTCAGCAACATTTCACTGTTGCATAATACTAGAATCGGTATATGTTTAAATTAAATCTCTATTGTTACAAGTAGCTTAAGTGATAATTAAAAAACACATTGAAACAAAATATTAGTCTGAAGTAAAAAGCTAATATTTTCAAAAGTCAGAATATTAGACTAAGTTTTCAAAGAATCCAAGCTCTTTTCAAACAGATTGCCGGTTACTAAGATATATCCTGGGCAGTTTCCTCCAAGAAAGTTCATGCTATTTGTTGCTGATCAATCACCTTGGCCAGAGGGAAGATTTCTAAACCTTCTGACACACCTCTACAATCATTTACCTAACCTTTTTTGCAAGACTGTGTTAGATATCTTAAAGGACTGTGTTTTAGTCTTGGAAAAATATAGAAGTTGTTGGTTGTTATATCAAAGAGAAAAATGGTTAGTGGGTGTTGGTTAGGAATATAGGGGAATTTGCAGATATTAGTTAAAATTTGCAGATATTAGTTAAAACATTTCAGTGGGTTTTTATTGTTCTTTATTTAAAGAAAGAAAACTGCAATATCCAGGATTTTTTTAAGGTGAATAATGAAAAGTACCCTAGCTTTAACTATTAGTTAACACTTTGCTCCTAAATTTGACTCTTTCTATAATAATGCTCTGATAGATTTTACGGTGTTGGAATACAGAACATATGAAGTATTCTTTTTCCTTCTCTCAAATATCAGAGCAGCTAACACCACATCTTTATGGAAACCCAAGCAACCTCTGTCAATACTACAGTAATGGTTTGTGAGATCAAACCCAAATAACATTTAAAATCTACAACTATAGTTTCTTTGTTTTCTTTTCAAATAACCAGAAGACCAATGGTTGCTAAAAATTCCATAATGATTTAAAAATCTCAAATCCTAGGGCTGGAGAGATAGTACAGCAGTTAAGGGCATTGCTTTGGATGTACCCCACAGAAGTTTGATCCCTAGCATTCCATAGGGTCCCCCCAGCACTGTCCAGAGGGATTCCTAAGCACAGAGCTAGGAGTGATCCTTTAGCATTTCCACTTGTGACCAAAAACTAAAAGAACAAAACTAAATAAATAAACAAAATTAAATGACAAATGCTTTCTTGGAAGCATCTGGAAAGGGGAGCATTTTGCTAATTATCTTTCTAATTATTATAAAACCTTAAGCAAATGATGGAAGACAGAGATAAATAGAACACTTTTAACTGACTTTGTAGTGAATACAAACCATTTGGAATGATTGAAATACATACACTTAGGAAGACAAAATATTTGCATAAAGGAGTAATGCATTTGAACTAATGCACCAAGAGGTAGGATATGTAATATGTAAATAACACTTTAGAGTCCTGTGACAAGTTCCAGTGAGAGAACTTTAACGTGTCACTTTGGGTTAAAACATAGAAAATCAGGTGTTCAGTCAGAAATGTAGCTCAGGGATTGAGCACATGCCTAATGTATGAAGTCTTGGACTTAATTATCCAAGCCAGTGTCACCAGCACTGACAGTAACAGTGAAAATGTAAGACAAGCAAGTTTTCTTATGTGCTAAAATTTCTTAGCAGTTGTTAATGTTCCATATAGCAAAGAAGTTAAGAGACTCAGAAAAGTGTAGCCGAAACTCTGTTGTCAATTATTTTAGAGTTATGAGCAATAAATCCTGTATTAAGGTTAAAACATTACAAGCAAGGTTAGAGACTAATGAATAAATGCAAACTCATCCACTGAAGAACATGAACTTTTGTTTATAATAGATTCCAGTGGAAAGTGATTCAAGTGATGTTTCTATAAGTTTTGTCATTGTTGAGGAACCCAGAATATTTTACCGGGGAGATATATATATATATGTATATATATACATATATATATAGCACTGTCTGTAGCACTGTGGTCACGTTGTTCATTGATTTGCTCGAGCGAGTACCAGTAATGTGTCCATTGTGAGATTTTTTTGTTACTGTTTTTGGCATATCGAATATGGCACAGGTAGCTTGCCAGGCTTTGCTGTGTGGGCGAATACTCTTGGTAGCTTGTCAGGCTCTCCGAGAGGGATGGAGGAATCAAACCTCGGTCAGTTGCATGTAAGGCAAATGTCCTACCTGCTGTGCTATTGCTCCAGTCCATATATACCATATATATATATATATATATATAATCATATAATCATCATCTTGTTGATCGTCGAATTCCTCAAGTGGTCTCAGTAACCTCTCCATTCATCCTATCCCTGAGATTTTAGAAGCCTATCTCCACCCAGCCTTCCCAATGATGCCTCACTGGAGGCTCTTTCTGGGTCAGGGGAATGAGACCCAGCTTGTTGCTGGCTTTGGTATATGAATACACCATGGGGACCTTGCTAGGCTCTCCCATGCGGGCAGGAAACTCTCAGTAGCTTACCAGTTTCTCCCAGAGGGAGAAGTAGGTTATAAGATACCTCGTGGCCGTGAAGCAAGATCCTGGGGGCTTGCTTGCTTTTAAGTCTCTGGATGTTGGCCATTGATGGGATTACACACACCTGGCTTCTTCTGCCGGTACCTTCATGTGTGAGCCCAGTCTGAACATGTGGAGAGGGGCCTCAAGCATGGCTGTGGCTAGGTTCCGATGGTCTTCAGCTGCTGGGAGCTCTGCTCAGGGCGTGGAGGGAAGCTGGATCCCATCCCCTCTGAGGGGCCCCGGGGAAGACAGTGAAGTGCGCAGGCAAGAGACTCTCTGCCAATATATATATATATATATATATATATATATATATATATATATCACACACACACACACACACACATATATATATATATATATAAGCATATATATATATATATATGCTTGACTGGGAACTCCTGTAAAGGTGATTAGAAGCTGTCCCAAAAGTCTCCATCCCTCTCGATGAGCCCTTTCCACCTTCCCACCTACATGGCAGAGCCTGGTAAACTACCCATGGCATACATGCCAAAAACAGTAACAATGATGGTTCTCATTCCCCTGACCCTGAAAGAGCCCTCAAAACACCATCGGGTTACACTACACTAGCACTTGACAGGGACAAATGGAGACGATACTGGCTCCCGCTCAAGCAAATTGATGACCAAAGGGATGACAGTGATACAGTGATACAGAACTTCCTCAAAAATGAGTTTTAGGGGTCAGAGAAATGATACAGATGGTAGTGTATTTGCTTGGCACTCAGTTCACACACTTCAATTTCGGAGCCTCTACATAATCCCTCAAGCTCCATCGGGATTGATGCTGGAGTAGTGACTCAGGGGTGCTCTGAATACCACCGGCTGAGGCCCCCCAAACAGCATTACCTTTAATCAGGACAAAAACTACCAATTTTCCTAAATTTGAAATTGTCCTATAATTAACATGCACTGTTAAATATGAACACAGGAGAAATTAACAACAAAAACTTCCACAAAATTAAACTGTACCCTAGACCTAAGCTAAATTGCTAATCATTTCATATTTCACAACCTGACCCAAGCATAGGAATAAGCTTACAAATTAGTTCAGGCTTAACACTTGCAAAATAATTCACTTGGGTTCTAACTCTGAACAAAACAAGAATAACACCTGAACTCTACAAATTCCCCAACATTAAGCCTAGCTCTAACCACAATCCTAAATTTAACCTATCAAAATATGTTATAACTGATACGACAAATGACCAATTACCCTAAAATTGAAGATCTCCCAATGCTTAACTTCCATTTTCAAGAATGAACAAAAAACATTTCAAAAATATAATCCTAATCCTATCACTAACATAATCCTATTGCTATACCTATCATTATCCCAACTCTGACCCATCATGAACCTACCAACTAGCCCATATTTTAACAATTGTCTAATACTTTACTTGCCCTTTTAACTCAGCACACAGCAAAATTTAACACTTAAATCCTATAAAAGGATACCTTATCCTACTGGTAATCCTAGCCCTAATTGCAATTCATACCATGCCTGACCTTAACCATTGCCAAAAAATAATGCAGTATCCTAGAGCAGGAGTGATAGTATAACGGGTAGGGCGCTTGCCTTGCATGCAGCTGACCCAGGTTTGATCCCCTGCATCATGTATGGTCTCCCCAGTACTGCCAGAAATAATTCAGGAGTAATTCCTGAGTGCAGAGCCAGAAATAACCCCTAGGCATTGATGGGTATGACCCCAAAAGCAAAAAATAAATAAATAAATAAATAAAAATAGATATATCCTAAATATCTCCATATACTTATATTTCTTTTTGAAGTATGAAAACAGTAAAAACTAACATTTAAGCATTAAAAATATCTAACCTGAACCCTATAACTAAATTAGTTCTATTGCTAATGATAACATTATTTCATCTTTAACCAAATATAGCCATAAACCTCACAAGTAGCATATAATTAACAATCACCCAATATTTCAGCTGCTTTTTCAACTCTGAATACAATAAATTTTTTCACCTAAAGTTTAAACAATCTTTAATCCTAACCCTAGTCCTAATCTAATTTAATCCTAAACCATAAAAATATGAGTTACCCTGAAGTAAGACAGTAACAAATAATCCTAACATTAAAATCCTCTTTATAACTAAAATACATTTTTAAGTATGAACAGAGAAAAAGATAACACTCTAAACTTCCACAAACTTAAAATAAACCCTAGCATAAGCTAATCTTACTGCAAATCCTATCAGTGTTTCAACTCTTACCCAAACAGGCAAAAACCAACAAATGAATCCAAATTAAAATTTAGGAAACTTAGTAGCCTTTGGAATCAGCAAAGGTCAGGTTGAGTATGGGTAGGGTTAGATTTAGGGTTACAGGTTGTGTAGGTTTGGGTGTTAACTACTGCTGTTCTCGAGTTTAAAAAGTCAAGTACAAGGCAATTTTCAAATTTGGGCCCAAATTGAACAACTGCTCAATACTACAATTGACTTTTTAACTTTGAACAGGGGGATATTTAATACCTGTAATCTAGACAATCCCTAAATTTAAACATAGCTCTAAGCCTTATCCTAACTCTATAGCATCCTAAGCTTAACCTTTAATACTGCTGAACATTACTTTTTTCTTAAATATAAATATTAACCAAAATTTAACTTTCTTTATAAGTAGGGATGCAGAAAATGCTAACCCCCAAACCCTAAATCTAGCTGTGAAATCTTAATGCTACTCTTATCATTACACCAACCTTGACCCAAGTGTAGGCATAAACCTACTCATTAAACCAAATTTTCCAATCATTCAATACTCCACTTGCCCTTTTGAGAAACATTTATACTAATTTCAATCATTCACATCAATGCTAAAATCTTCAACATATTCCTAACAAATAGAATCAAACAACACATCAAATCACATTCACTGTGATCAAGTGTGGCAATTCCAGGGATGGGATGATGGATCACATATGCAAATCAATTACTACAGTACACAATATCCACAAAAGGAAAAACAAAAGTAAAGGGAACCCTGACATTTGCCATAATATAGATGGATTCTAATTAAATAATCCAGAGATAAAGGTAAACACTATGAGATCAGAGTCACAGTACAAAGGGGTGGGCCTTTCCCTTACATGTGGACAACCCTGGTTCTTATCCCCTGAGCACCATTAGGCATAATTTCTGAGAGTAGAGCCAGGAGTAACCCCTGGGCATTGCTGGGTGTGACCCAAAGAGAGAAAGAAGGAAGGAAGGAAGGAAGGAAGGAAGGAAGGAAGGAAGGAAGGAAGGAAGGAAGGAAGGAAGGAAGGAAGGAAGGGAGAGAGGGAGGGAGGGAGGGAGGGAGAAAGGGAGGGAGGGAGGGAGGGAGGAAGGAAGGAATGGAGGAAGGGAGGGAGGGAGGGAGGGAGGAAGGAAGGAAGGAAGGAAGGAAAAAAAGG